>NW_025051376.1:30000-40491 GCF_019279795.1 Protopterus annectens | reverse complement strand
TTCCTGGTCAAAGAGTCTTAGTTTGTTGGATTGCCTGATCCATGCAGTCCTGTAGGTGCTGGTAGAAGGCATTTGTAAGTGATTCAGCGGTTTGAGTAATGTTTACCACCGGCTCAGGGCCTTAAAGGAGACCACACTAGTTTTTAGAAGTGTGAAGTTGGCTTTGAGAAGTTTTCACTGTGGTCTTTTTATTTCAGGTGGGGCGGGATGAGGACCTCCAGCGAGATTAGTTTATGATGTGATCTCACCAGTGAGGGGTATACTTCCGGTGTTGAACATTGTGATCCCATGTTCGTGATGATGAGATCAAGTATGTTTTCTCCTCTTGTGGGGATGGTGACTAGTTGTTCCATGGCATTTGAGTTTATGAACTCCAGGAACCTTTGGGCTAGAGTGTTTGGGCTTGAGTAGTGTTCCCAGTCTATATTAGGGTAGTTGAAGTCACCTAGTATGATGGTGTTTGGAGATACATTTATCCCTCCATTGTTTTCAGGAAGGCCATGTGAGGTTCCTGAGTTTGAGAGGGTGGCCTGTAACATGCTACAAATTGCAGAGCAGTCTTGCCTATGGTTAATTGCACCTGGATGGTCTCCGATGCATCGTGCGTTGCCACCAACCTTGAGGTGTGGGTGTCCTTTATGAATATGGACACCCCCCCTCCTTTCTTGGTGTTGTCTGGATTTTGGGGCCAGAACGCATGATATGAGGTGAAACCTGATAGTGCTGGGGTGCTCTCAGGAGCCTTGAACCAGGTTTCTGTCACAGCACAGACATCGATGTTCTCCATACTGAGAAGGGCCCTGAGTGCGTGCATCTTGAGATTGAGACTTCTGGCATTGAGCAGCATTACCCTTAGTTTTTACTTTTTGTGTTCTAGGGTGGTAGGTTTAGAATTTGAGCCTTGCCTAAAAAGGCACTATGGGGTGGCAAGAGCCTTTGCCAATATCCGGAAGCCTAGAGGTGACAGGTGCAAGCCATCCCTTGTGAAGCAGCGTGGCTTGTCCAGCATGTCATCCCAGGCAGACAGACATTGGATCCCCTTTGAATGACACCAGAATTTAAGCCAATTATTAAAGCTGATCATCTTATCACTGTATTGTGGCATCATTCTAGGTGAAGGTAGGATACTGCTCAAGGTCAGGGTCATACCTGCCTGGGCTACATAATCAGAGAGCTGGTGACTTCATTTCTCAATGATGCGCTGGAAAAACACAAATTTTATGAGGAACAGGCCAAAATATGAGCCAAAAATCTGTACAGTTGAGAGATATGCATGTAAATCATAACTAAAAGGGCCAAAAAGAAATAGGCATCAACATAATTTGGGGAAGATAGAGAAAAGCACATTTGTTAGGGGATACTGAAGGAACAGCTTGTCTCTTATTACTTGTTCTCATAATGTGTAGCTGCTCCAGGACATAAATAAAGATTCTGACACACAGATATCCATGCCTTTCTACTAAGGCCATAAGCTAGGACATCTTCCTCCAGGCTAACCATCCACTACATTGGCCTCAGTTGTGTGGACAGTTTTCCTCTCAGTCTGTCAATGGCCTGGCATTCAATTAATTCTGTAGTATAAGCCTGACATTTTGATGGCTGAGCCATACTTCAACTTCTTTTAGAATTCATGACCAAGCCAAAATAATGGCTAATCTGGGATTTTCTTATCTTAAATATTACTCAATTCACTTAAAAGTTAATAGAATGAGTTTTGCCTCGCATGGATCTTTGACCAATAAGAATTATGAAATTGTAGTGTGTCAGCTATATTCCCTCTGATTCTAGCTTTAGCCTCCTCAATAGACTTTCCTTTTCTTCAACCACACCTTCTAGATACTTGAAGCTGTTAACATGTTCCAATATTTTCCATGTCTCAGTTTTCAGTTTCTTCTGTTTCCCCCGCCTGCTATCATGACATCTGACTGTCTATATGCTGATTCCTTCCACACACCTTCAGTTTTGCACTCCATTTCCTTGCCCTCTAATGAAGTTCCTGTTCAAAGCTTGTCTATAATGCCACATATCAGCATAAGGCAGCTTTGTTGACCTGTCCCATCTGATCTATTTGGTAATATAGTCCATCACCAGTATCAACAGCAGTGGACACAGTGCTGAAGTCTGATGCACACCCACTGTCACTGGGTCCTTGTAGTTAAGCTAATTCTACCAATTGCATCTGAAACCTTTAATAATCACAGGACTTCCCAAATCAGTTTTCTTTGGAGCTTGTCATATGTTTTCTTCAAGTGAAGAATGTACAGTAAGACTCTTCCTTCATCTGTAGTTTTTACTCCATTATCTGCCTTCTGCAAACATTATGTTACTTGTGCTGCATCCTAATCTGAATCCAAACTGCTCATCTCCCAACTTATTTTCTACCATTCTGTGTATTCATTTATCAGTCACCCTGTCCAGAACTTTCATGCAGTGTGACAAGGTTTGATACCTCTATGTAGTAAAACAAACAATACCAAAGCCTTGGTAAAGGATGGGTTAATGAACACCAAAGTCAAAGAAAAGAATAAATGAGCCACTCCACAACACCTATTCAGGTCAAAGAAAGTCCACTTTAATATTCCAATAGCAAGCTGAACAAAACAGTAAGCTTTCATGGTTCCTGTGAATACAAAACATTATAGAGATATTGCTAATAAGAAAGAGACAAATGCTCTGGCTAAACATGTGGAATTAACCAGCAGTGCACATTATTTAAATTTTTTGGTATTGGAAACATTACAAGAGGGAATTAGAGGAGGTGACATGACTAACAGAACAGAAACTGATTACCAAAGGTGGATTTTAAAATTAAATTCTTATAATTCCCCAGGATTAAGGAAACAGTATTTTGAAGTCCTTTTAAAGGGCAGAGCTAAACATTAATTGCATTATTGTGTTTTTTTCCATAATAAACTTTTATTGATATATATTTTCAAAATACAATAAAATCACACATATAATTCACTACTATTACTATCAAAACTATATACAATATCTACATGAAATGCTTCCATATAAAAATTGTCATTATTCCAAAAAAAAAGAGACCAGGGGAAAAAACACTGCCAAAACATTTGTAGAAGTACTTTGTGTCCATACATATCATACATGTTTTCAAAACATTGTTTCCTCCACATATACATCCAAACTTTAATATATTCCTAATAACAGTATTATGCAAATATAATGTTAAAAACCTTTTCCCATATTTTCGGGTTATTAATATTTTTGTTACTTTGCTTCAGGAGTAATTTATGTGCTAATGGGTCTACTTTCATAGACCGAAGCGCCACTTTACCGACACCTGGAAGACCGAGACGGAACGACCGAACAGGTAGGTTACAGCGATATCGACGGCTGAGAGACAAGCGTGTGAGCTGACTACTAAGTGTGAAAGTGACAGATGTAGATTGGGGCACAGGTAAGTGTACGATACTGAGATTTTAGGATAGTGTGAAAAATGTGGGTGGTGTGGACTAAGGGTTCCGTGAGGTAAGTGTGTGAAGTGGAGAGCTGTGTAGGGTAGTGTTAATGTGTTAGGGTTAGAATGCTGGAGTGAGTGTCGATAGTGATGGGCTGAATGTTTTAGGGTGTGTTAAGTGAGTTAGGGTTTGTGCAGGTAGGGTGAGTGTGATAGTGACGTGTTGGGTTTAGTGTGTTAAGTGAGTTAGGGTTAGGGTGCAGGTAGGGGAGTGTGCGATAGTAGTGTTGAGATTTATGTGTTAAGTGAGTTAGGGTTAGTGTTGGGTAATGTGTATGTGACGTTATTAGGGTTTAGGTTAAGGTTAGTGGATATGTTGTTGTGTGCAATGTGTATTTGGTGTTTTTGTGTGGTGTTTTGGTGTTGGTATGTTGAGTTGTCGGTGTGGTGTGTTGTTTGTTTGGGGTGAAAATGTGTGTCGGTGATTATGCTCGGTCTATGAAAGTAGACCCGTGCTAATATATGTTTTATAGCCACAAGCTTGAAATTACCCCATGATGTCTTGTCTGGTTCTAACCAATTTGTAGCTATATATAACTTCATCAGCAAAAAATATTCATACTAATAGTTTGTGACCTAGAGGCCCTTGGGGAACATGTAGAATCATAAATTATAATTAACGTATTGCCACCTATATGGTAGCTAGGGGTAACCTTGTTTTTCCCGAAGGGTATGACTATGCATTTCTTGGCATTTAACTTTAGGCCATGGCTCTGGCACCAGTTATCCGTTTCTGTGAGGCCCTTCTGAAGGATATCTGTGTCAGATGTGTTTTCGACTATGGCCCAGTTTGCAGTCATCTGCAAACTTTGTCAGCCATAACCCTCCTGTGTTTGCTTGTACTTCAGAAAAGTAGATGCCGAACAAGAGTGGACCCAGGACTGAGCCCTGTGGGACACCACTTGTGGCAGGCTTTGAGTCTGACATGGCTCCAGCAACTCTGACCCTGTGGGTTCTGTCACTTAGCCAGTTTGCAACCCATCTTGTGATGTATGGGTTTACATTCAAGCTGATGAGTTTTTCGATGATACCTGAGTGGGGTATTGTGTCAAGGCCTTTGCCAGGTCAAGGTAGGCTGTATGGACTGCCTTTCCTCATCAATGGCCTTGGTGACTGTCTCGAAAAAAGTCAACCAAGTTTAAAAGGCATGATCTGCCTTTGACAAAGCCAAACTGGGTTGGATCCAAAGTCTGCAAGTTCCCTATGTCTTTATTTATGAGTTCCATTATGATCCTCTCCATGGCTTTGCAGATAAGGCTTGTCAAGCTAATGGGACGGTAATTTCCAGGGTCGGTGGAGGCACCGCCTTTGTAAGTGGGACCACAGTCGCCGTCGCCACTCCTTGGAATGCGTATCCTGAGGTGAGGCTAAGATTAAACAGCTGTCCTAACTGGGGTTTAATTCCTCATTGAGTTCGTGGAGCACACAGCCGGGACACCATCCGGTCCCATGGATGCTGTGTTTTTGCTTTGGAGAGAGCAGTTCTCACCTGGGCGTTGGAGATGTTTGGGGGCTACAATCCTCTGGTATAGATATCTCTCCTTTTGGGGAGGGGAGAAGTTTGCACTGAACCTGTCAGCCAGTATGTTGGCAATGTGTGTAGGTTCAGTAATCTTCACATCATTTTGAACTAATTCTGAGCATATCTGGGAGTTTCCTCCTAGGTTTCTAACATAGCTAAAGAAGGCCTTATGATTGTCTTTTGAGTCCTTGGCGATTTTTCTCTCAAAATTTGCCTTGGATGATTTTATGAGAGCTCTTAGTTTTACTTATAATGATCAAAGGTGTCTTACCTTTCAAGGATTTTGCTCTATCTTGTAGTAGCTTCCTCCTTTTGTTGTAGAGCTTGTTTATGGCTGGGGTCCACCAGACTGGACGCTTGCCTTTGGTACAAAGAGTCTTAGTTTTGTTTGGGATTGCCTGATCCATGCAGTCCTGTAGGTGCTGGTAGAAGGCATTTTGTAAGTGATTCAGCGGTTTGAGTAATGTTTACCACTGGCTCAGGGACCTTAAAGGAGACCACACTAGTTTTAGAAGTGTGAAGTTGGCTTTGAGACGTTTTTCACTGTGGTCTTTTTATTTCAGGTGGGGCGGGATGAGGACCTCCAGCGAGATTAGTTTATGATCTGATCTCACCAGTGAGGGGTATACTTCCGGTGTTGAACATTGTGATCCCATGTTCGTGATGATGAGATCAAGTATGTTTTCTCCTCTTGTGGGGATGGTGACTAGTTGTTCCATGGCATTTGAGTTTATGAACTCCAGGAACCTTTGGGCTAGAGTGTTTGGGCTTGAGTAGTGTTCCCAGTCTATATTAGGGTAGTTGAAGTCACCTAGTATGATGGTGTTTGGAGATACATTTATCCGCTCCATTGTTTTCAGGAAGGCCATGTGAGGTTCCTGAGTTTGAGAGGGTGGCCTGTAACATGCTACAAATTGCAGAGCAGTCTTGCCTATGGTTAATTGCACCTGGATGGTCTCTGATGCATCGTGCGTTGCCACCAACCTTGAGGTGTGGGTGTCCTTTATGAATATGGACACCCCCCCTCCTTTCTTGGTGTTGTCTGGATTTTGGGGCCAGAACGCATGATATGAGGTGAAACCTGATAGTGCTGGGGTGCTCTCAGGAGCCTTGAACCAGGTTTCTGTCACAGCACAGACATCGATGTTCTCCATACTGAGAAGGGCCACGAGTGCGTGCATCTTGAGATTGAGACTTCTGGCATTGAGCAGCATTACCCTTAGTTTTTTTACTTTTTTGTGTTCTAGGGTGTTAGGTTTAGAATTTGAGCCTTGCCTAAAAAAGGCACTATGGGGGTGGCAAGAGCCTTTGCCAATATCCGGAAGCCTAGAGGTGACAGGTGCAAGCCATCCCTTGTGAAGCAGCGTGGCTTGTCCAGCATGTCATCCCAGGCAGACAGACATTGGATCCCCTTTGAATGACACCAGAATTTAAGCCAATTATTAAAGCTGATCATCTTATCACTGTATTGTGGCATCATTCTAGGTGAAGGTAGGATACTGCTCAAGGTCAGGGTCATACCTGCCTGGGCTACATAATCAGAGAGCTGGTGACTTCATTTCTCAATGATGCGCTGGAAAAACACAAATTTTATGAGGAACAGGCCAAAAATATGAGGCAAAAATCTGTACAGTTGAGAGATATGCATGTAAATCATAACTAAAAGGGCCAAAAAGAAATAGGCATCAACATAATTTGGGGAAGATAGAGAAAAGCACATTTGTTAGGGGATACTGAAGGAACAGCTTGTCTCTTATTACTTGTTCTCATAATGTGTAGCTGCTCCAGGACATAAATAAAGATTCTGACACACAGATATCCATGCCTTTCTACTAAGGCCATAAGCTAGGACATCTTCCTCCAGGCTAACCATCCACTACATTGGCCTCAGTTGTGTGGACAGTTTTCCTCTCAGTCTGTCAATGGCCTGGCATTCAATTAATTCTGTAGTATAAGCCTGACATTTTGATGGCTGAGCCATACTTCCCAACTTCTTTTCCCCAGAATTCATGACCAAGCCAAAAATAATGGCTAATCTGGGATTTTCTTATCTTAAATATTACTCAATTCACTTAAAAAGTTAATAGAATGAGTTTTGCCTCCGCATGGATCTTCTGACCAATAAGAATTATGAAATTGTAGTGTGTCAGCTATATTCCCTCTGATTCTAGCTTTAGCCTCCTCAATAGACTTTCCTTTTCTTCAACCACACCTTCTAGATACTTGAAGCTGTTAACATGTTCCAATATTTTCCATGTCTCAGTTTTCAGTTTCTTCTGTTTCCCCCGCCTGCTATCATGACATCTGACTGTCTATATGCTGATTCCTTCCACACACCTTCAGTTTTGCACTCCATTTCCTTGCCCTCTAATGAAGTTCCTGTTCAAAGCTTGTCTATAATGCCACATATCAGCATAAGGCAGCTTTGTTGACCTGTCCCATCTGATCTATTTGGTAATATAGTCCATCACCAGTATCAACAGCAGTGGACACAGTGCTGAAGTCTGATGCACACCCACTGTCACTGGGTCCTTGTAGTTAAGCTAATTCTACCAATTGCATCTGAAACCTTTAATAATCACAGGACTTCCCAAATCAGTTTCTTTGGAGCTTGTCATATGTTTTCTTCAAGTGAAGAATGTACAGTAAGACTCTTCCTTCATCTGTAGTTTTTACTCCATTATCTGCCTTCTGCAAACATTATGTTACTTGTGCTGCATCCTAATCTGAATCCAAACTGCTCATCTCCCAACTTATTTTCTACCATTCTGTGTATTCATTTATCAGTCACCCTGTCCAGAACTTTCATGCAGTGTGACAAAGGTTTGATACCTCTATGTAGTAAAACAAACAATACCAAAGCCTTGGTAAAGGATGGGTTAATGAACACCAAAGTCAAAGAAAAAGAATAAATGAGCCACTCCACAACACCTATTCAGGTCAAAGAAAGTCCACTTTAATATTCCAATAGCAAGCTGAACAAAACAGTAAGCGCTTTCATGGTTCCTGTGAATACAAAAACATTATAGAGATATTGCTAATAAGAAAGAGACAAATGCTCTGGCTAAACATGTGGAATTAACCAGCAGTGCACATTATTTAAATTTTTTGGTATTGGAAACATTACAAGAGGGAATTAGAGGAGGTGACATGACTAACAGAACAGAAACTGATTACCAAAGGTGGATTTTAAAATTAAATTCTTATAATTCCCCAGGGATTAAGGAAACAGTATTTTTGAAGTCCTTTTTAAAGGGCAGAGCCCTTAAACATTAATTGCATTATTGTGTTTTTTTTTCCATAATAAATTTTTATTGATATATATTTTCAAAATACAATAAAATCACACATATAATTCACTACTATTACTATCAAAACTATATACAATATCTACATGAAATGCTTCCATATAAAAATCGTCATTATTCCAAAAAAGAAGACACCAGGGGAAAAAAACAGAGCCAAAACATTTGTAGAAGTACTTTGTGTCCATACATATCATACATGTTTTCAAAACATTGTTTCCTCCACATATACATCCAAACTTTAATATATTCCTAATAACAGTATTATGCTAATATAATGTTAAAAACCTTTTCCCATATTTTCGGGTTATTAATATTTTTGTTACTTTGCTTCAGGAGTAATTTATGTGCTAATGGGTCTACTTTCATAGCGCCACTACCGACACCTGGAAGACCTGGAACGACCGAACAGGTAGGTTACAGCGATATCCCGGCGGCTGAGAGACAACGCAGCGTGGAGCGATCACGGTAAGTGCGAAAGTGACAGATGTAGTATTGGGAGGCGGACAGGTAAGTGTACGATACTGAGTTTTAGGATAGTGTGTGGAAAATGTGAGTGTGCGGTGGTGTCGGACTAAGGGTTCCGTGAGGTAAGTGTGTGGAAGTGGCGTGAGAGCTGTGTAGGGTAGTGTTAAGTGTTAGGGTTAGAATGCGGGTTGGTGGAGTGAGTGTCGATAGTGATGGGCTGAATGTTTTAGGGTGTGTTAAGTGAGTTAGGGTTAGGGTGCAGGTAGGGTGAGTGTGCGATAGTGACGTGTTGGGTTTAGGGGTGTGTTAAGTGAGTTAGGGTTAGGGTGCAGGTAGGGTGAGTGTCGCGATAGTGGCAGTGTTGAGATTTAGGGGTGTGTTAAGTGAGTTAGGGTTAGGGTGCGGGTTGGGTAAGTGTGCTGTAGTGTCGGACGTTAGGGTTAGGGTTTAGGTTAAGGTTAGTGGATATGTTGTTGTGTGCAATGTGTATTTGGTGTTTTTTGTGTCGGTGTTTTGGTGTTCGGTATGTTGAGTTGTCGGTGTGGTGTGTTGTCGGTTGTTTGGGGTGGGGAAAATGTGTGTCGGTGATTCGTACGTTCGGTCTATGAAAGTAGACCCGTGCTAATATATGTTTTATAGCCACAAGCTTGAAATTACCCCATGATGTCTTGTCTGGTTCTAACCAATTTGTAGCTATATATAACTTCATCAGCAAAAAAATATTCATACATATAATAGTTTGTGACCTAGAGAGCTCTCTTGGAGGAACATGTAGAATCATAAATTCCCATGATAACGTTGAACTTTGATAACCCATCTTTTGTAATTGTATTCTAAGAGAGTTCCAAAGTTCATATATACACTTGCAGCTCCAGAACATATGAAGAAGATCCACCGTTTGATTTGTGCAATATGGACAAGTCGGAGAATTCCTAGGATTAAATTTATGTAACCTAAGACGAGTATAATAAGCATTATTCCAAATCATCAACTGCAGATACATCAACTTTTGAAAAGATATTTTATTGTTAAATCAATTGCTTTTAATACCTGATTATCTGCTACTGTCATTTTGTTTACCCAATACCCTGACAACAGAATTTTATCCTGGAATTTTAAATCTTTAATTAATTTATTTGTTGTTGTTATAAATTTGACCTCCTGTTGGAGAGCCTGCCACAATTCAGAGCATTTATCCACAATTCCGACTACCGGTTTAAAGTTTTCAAAATGACTCAGAGCAAGTTCTCTGATTTGTCTCATGACAACCATATAACTCTTAGGAAGATTCAATTCCTGCCTAATTTGTGAAGCCAATAAATGAAATTTATTAAAAACATCAATCAGTGTCAAATTAACTATTAATGGGAATTTACTAAGTTCAATCAACTGATTATTTAGTTTAAAATTGGGATTCCTATGGAAAGGCTGAAAAACCATCATATATTGCAACAAGTCTACTGATTGGAATAAATTTTGCAAAGATGACACATATGCTTTTAAGTGGTCCATAATCCCATACTTTATCAAACTACTTTTATCCAAAAAGGGTAAAGCTTTAGGATTTATGTTCCGATCTAAAATATGCTTGTAATTCAAGACCACCCAAGTTGGCATCCACTTTGTACTAATTACCTCATAATTAGCAATTCTTAAACACCTGTTGGCATTCACAATTAAATAGTATACTTCAAAATTTGGTAACTCAAGTCCTC
>NW_025051376.1:0-25000 GCF_019279795.1 Protopterus annectens | reverse complement strand
AAATAGGCAAGTAATGGGACACTGGAATGTCTACGTGAGGGGGGGTGAATGGGGGACTGTGTTTGGGGGCTGTGGGGTTGCACCCCCCTACAACTATATTGTGCGGGCTCCCCTGAATGTACCATCTAAATAAGATCTGTTCATAATCAATGTAGTGTGCATTCTGTTAGCACATTTTATTCTTATCAGTATTCTTCAATGAGGGTTATTTATTTGTACTGAAACATTCTTGAAACTTGAAAGTTATAGGTCTGCTTTAATATGGCTGCAATTCTATGCCTTTGCAAAGTGAATACTGTATTTATGTCTTAACAAATTAGATTTAAGTGAAACCAAATCTTACAACTCCATACACATTTTTATTATGCCATGAACATTGTCATATATTTGTTCCACAACCCTGTTTGTTATTTGTTATACAGTGTTAATTTGTTAAAATTTCACCCATTACAATAACAGCAACTGACAGTGACACAGCAAGAAAGTAGGCAGTATTGCAATTCTACTCAGTAAATTGTAAGACTGTGCAAAGGTGAGGTCTGTGCTATCAAAATGTCAGACATCTACATAGGTAGAGAAATGCAACGTTATGTTCAATTTTATGTTCAGTGCTATTTGTTAAGTTGAATGTTGGGTCAATTCACATAAACCTATAAATACTTAATGCTGATATGTTAATTGCCTGCATGTTTTATTTCTTAGTCCTCCCAGCAGGACGCTGGTGAATAACAGAAGCTATTCAGACCTTATAAGAAATGTGGTGTCTTATATTGTGGATATTATTCTTCATCTCTGTAATGTATGCCTAGGAAAAACTACCTTGGCTACTCCATTTTTAATATTCTGTCTCTTCCCCACACTTTGCTTTTAATTAATTTATGTTACATGCAACTGAATAGAAACCCACAACAGCACAGAAGGTTTGATGCCAACTTTGGACAGATGGAAAGCATGCCACAACATCTGGTTGGGACACTTCTCTGCCCGTCACTCCCTGTAGTGATTGAGGCAGGACCCAGTGGTGACAGTTCCCAGAGTGAGGCATGGCTTTCCACTGTGTCTAAGCTGGCAGACTATGCATCTACACCAGATATTCCCTCCTTAATCTTATATATACTGCCAACCCTATCAGTCACTTCTCTCATGTCCTGCAGACTACCATTCCCACTGTTATTAACTGCTATCATCCCTGACATCCTTCTCCCACTTTCCTATCTCTCAGAAAAAAGGGCATGTGTCCCACAAACAAACAACAAAAAAAAAAAATAACAATGTCCTATACCTAACTCTCCAATTTGCCAATGTATTAGTATTACATAACTGATTTAGACCAATTGGCCACATGTGCATTATTTTCACAAGATATGTAAGATTTTTCTCTCACAAAAAGTTGACAAAAACATAACACACCCACACACTTACATATTTAAACCACGTGTGTGTGTGTGTGTGTGTGTGTGTGTGTGTGTGTGTGTGTGTGTGTGTGTGTGTGTGTATATGTATATATATATATATATATATATATATATATATATATATATATATGTGTGTGTGTGTGTTTCTGTGTGTGTTAGTATGTTTAGCTAAACTAAGGGTGCGTGTGTGTGTGTGTGTGTGTGTGTGTGTGTGTGTGTGTGTGTGTGTGTGTGTGTGTGAAAAGTAGGTAGGTCTGTGTGTGTGTTTGTAAGAGGGAGGTAGAGGTGTGCGTGTGTTTGTGTGTACGTAAGAGGGAGTTAGGTGTGTGTGTAAGGGAGGTTCATACCTCACAGTTATCCAGATTTTTGCCTCATATTTTCAGTTTGTTTCTCATAAAATTGTGTTTTTTCTGGGAAATCATTGAGGACTTAAGTCACAAAATAATGGCAGACATTTGAGTTTTAGACTTCATATCCTCAGAAAATGCATACTAATGCAAACCGCGTTGTACTATGTACTTTGTAAGGAGGTAGGGGTTGTATCTGTCATACCTTTCAACTGTACAGATTTTCACAGAATGTCCAATTTTTTGTCTTATATTTTTGGTCTGCTCCTCATAAAAATTCTGTTTTTTTTTTTTTTGTTTGTTTTTTTTTTTTTGACAAATCAAAATCACTGGGTTGAGCTAAGCATTAAAGTTACTAAATGATGTGTTTTCTTTTCAGACTTTCATATCCTTTAGAAAATGCATTCTAACACAAATCCTGTTTTCTAGCATCTTTTTAAATGTGTCCCTAGTTTTGGGCCTTTGTCCCCAACATTATAACAAGCTTTGTCCAGATTTCTTGTGCTAATAGATTTAGAGGTATGGTGTGTATGTGTGTGTGTGTGTGTGTGTGTGTGTGTGTGTGTGTGTGTGTGTGTGTGTGTAAGAAAGAGTTAGCATGTCTAGATTCTTGCCCCATTTTCCTCCTAAAAAGGATTGAAGATGCTAAATAATAACAGATATTTAAGTTTTAGACATCTTTTAGAAAAATGCATACTAACACAAATTCTGTTACTCCAGCAATTTTCTAAGTTCATGAGAGCAATATTTAAAATATGTCCCTATTTTTTTAGGCTATGTCCAGATTTATTGCACTAAGAGGCTGAGTTTGTATGAGTGTGTATGAGAGTGAGAGAGTGAAATGAGTTAGCAGGTGAAATTTATTTTCAAGTGCATTTTCAAGGAATTGTGAGCTTCAAGGGAAGAGAAGTTTATTGCTGCTCATGCTGTCTGCTTAAAGTGCACAACTATTTTGTTTAGCAAATGGCATCACTATTGTGGTGTTGAATTTTATAGTGTTAGTAGTACAGCAGGTAGCATACTTGCATTTTGATATAAAGGGCTGTATGTTCAACTCCCACAGCATGCACATTTGTATTTTAAGGGGGTGTGGTGCTGCACTCCTGAGGATGTTCTCCTTTGGATGAGATACCTAGTAACTATGAATCAGTTTTTCAGCTTGCCACACATTTTCTATTGCAATATACCAGCTTACCATTTTTTAATGTAACATAGGTGATTTATTCTTTGAGGGCAACATGCACTGAATTTGTAGATGAAACACTGAAATATGCAATTGTTTTTTATCAACAACTTCTTCATTAGTTTCAGATATCTTTAATGTAGAACTATTCAGATGACTTTTACTTCTGCAGATATTGTGTATATTGACTGATATTGGTGGATTGTAATGACAGAAGTTTGAGAGGCCTTTTTTGGTTGAAATGTTCTGAATTGGGCAGCTTGTCATTATTCATTTGCATGTTTTTCTCTGCTTACTGAAAAAATGTTCATAACTGTAAAATTAAAACACTCTAACAAGTGGTGCTGTATTATACAAGGGATATCATTCAAATGTATATTATAATTAATACAGTTAGGAAGGTGAATCAAAGCACTTTTGCATGGTCCTAAAAATGTGTGCAAGGGGCCTATTGTTTGAAAACAGCCTAAAGGTAAACTTAAACTGCCACTGGCCAGATGCATTTTCTTTAAATTTGGATTTCAATGCTATTTCAATGAATATGGGTTTCAAAGACAAAGAAGCTTTAATGCTAAGTCTGTTTTCATTGTAAGAGTATTGCTATGTTTAGCAAATGTCTATCAGTGTTTGTAGTATAAAATTTGAAATTAAAGTTTAAATTAAATCCAAATATCTGTAATCATAGTAGAAATAAAGCATAAAACATTATGCACAATGAGAGTTTTGAACAGTGTTTATGGCAACTGGGGAGAAATAGCCAAGTAATGGGACAATGGAATGTCTACGTGGGGGGCGGGGGTTGCATGGGGGTACTGTATGTGGGGGCTGTAGGTTTGCGGCCCCCCCTACAAAAAAATCCTGTGGGCTCCCTTGATTGTACCATTTAAATAAGATCTGTTCATAATTAATGTAGTGTGCATTTTGTTAGCACATTTTATTCTTATCAGTATTCTTCAATGAGGGTTATTTATTTGTACTGAAACATTCTTGAAACTGCATGTAAAATATAAAATGAAGTTATAGGTCTGCTTTAATATGGCTGGCAGCAGACCAATATTTGTAAATAAAATGGGAAGAAACCTTAAATGTTTATTGGAATTACCCAAAAATGGACAGACCGAGCTTAACTCACACACCAGCAAGTGTGGGGCCTGCAACCAGTGCAGTTTCATTAATGAAAATGGACACATACAGCTAAAGAACACAAATAGGTCGAAAATTATCACATCTAAAGGGAATTGCAAATCGAAGATGCTGGTTTATATTGCTTTATGCACGGTCTGTCCTGCTTTTTACATCGGTAAAACCGAGAGGTTCTTTAAACAAAGAATATACTCCCATACATATTGCATAAAAAGAAGAGACAACAAAAATGCCTTAGCCAGGCATATTATTGACAAAGGGACAGGGCATACATTTAAATTTTCGATTATTGAAATAATCAAGAATAATCCGAGAGGTGGCAACATAACCAACTATTTAGCCTACAGAGAATTGTATTGGCAAGTGTTTACTGATGCCACCTTTCCACCTGGTTTAAATGACTATCTGTCCATAAAACCACTGTTGATGTTAAATGAATGAATTTTACAATCAAATGGTATAATAGATCTACAGTAGGGTGTGACATGCAGTTCAAACCACTTACACTAATGAACATATTTCAATATGTAATTAGGCTAGATTTCAGCATATTATGGAATGACGATTTTTTAATGAATATAATATTTTTAATGAATACAATATTATTAAAGTTTCACATAACAAGATGAATAAATGTATTCTTAGCTACAATTGATTCTGTTATACTTTAGGGATCTTAGTTGTAGACCTTCACTTTTAAAGCGAAGCTTTTAAAAATTGGTGTAATATTACTTTAAATAGAGACTGTTTTTAAGCCATGTTTTTTGGCGCCATTTTTAAATATAAATGTATGCAAAGCATTTAATTTAATTGTTCTGATGAAGCTCGCTGTATGTAGCGAGTGAAAGCGCTCAACCAGTTTTTTATTGTTGGATTAAATCTGTTTTTGTTTCCAAACCGGCTGGATTTATTTTGTTGAACACAGCTACAGGGTGGAAAGAACTGTTTGGGTATCGTTTTGTGCTTTTTCTTATTTGACCCGAACGGATCAGCATTATTCAGGAGTTGTCTCATGGATTCCACCAACTCGACCGCAGATTTGGCACCTAGTTCCAGTTCTGAAGTGGAACAACTGAAAGCGGAGGTTTCCGCTTTACGTAATGAGGTATCCAAGCTAGCGGACTTGTTCAGCAAGATCCCCGGTCTGATTGATTCCAGGGTTAATACCCTGACTATTGAGAACGAAAGAACTGCTTTGCATCATGTTCCTGTTTGCAACGGGAACTTGGATCAGTCCGGTACACATTTTACTAACAAAGATATACCGGACACGTCGTCACCTGGAATACCTAATGGGCAGAACACTGGTCACGCACATGGGTGCGCGATTGACCTACCTTGCATTTCTGCCAATAATTTTAACAATAGAACGGCAGGAACCGAATTTACCTTTGATTTTTCGTTCAGAAACCTCTCTGAGGAAATGAAAAGAGTGGGGACCAGACCGAAGCATACACAGGCCACCAGGACTTATGCTCATGTCTCAAATAACAAGATACAGGAAAAAGGTACTGTTACTCACACAAACAAAGACCAGAAACATAATGTTTTACAAGAGTTTCTTGGTCAGGATTGTAATTTTGACAATGTTAATAACAATTTTAACAGTGCTAAACAGAAAGGCACTTTAAAGGATTCTATTTACATGTTTGGTAAGAAACTAAACATGATTAACGGTCTGAAATTAGATAATGCATATTTAAATTTTTGTATTTCTATCAATATTGTACCCATGGGATTGCGTTTTTTTAAATTACCAATGGGAATTGATATAGACAATGAGGTTAAATCAGATTTTAATTCCCTCTTTGACAATTTTGGAATTCAATATATGAAATTAGTGATTAAACACAATGATGTGAAGTTATGCAAACTTTTGGCTGAAGTGGAGAAGCTTCACAATGTAATAATTCAAGACTTAGCATTTCCACAATGGGAAACTTTGTTTTACAAACAATTTGACAGTGCGGATTTCAGGGCAAAGAAGGCCCAAGAACGCAAACACAAAAAGATACATAGGGACAGGGAACAGTATAAGAATCACACGAATTATAAATGGAATAATTCCCATCACAGTTTCATACAGCATACACAAGAACATGATCAAGAATATGTGTTTAGGGAAGATGAAAGCAATCAGTTTTTTCACAACCAAGGGGGAAGGCACTTTGGGAAGTGGAAAAAAGGGGGAAAATGGAAAATGAAATTTTAACATCTGATGTACAACAACTTGTGAATGAAACTGGATATTCTGACATTACTACAACTAATAACATAGTGTGTACAAGGAATAACTTTACAATTTACAATTATAGTAGAATACCTTTGGAGAAATCACATTTTAGTTTATTATCTAAAGGGTTAAAATTCATTCCTACACCAAAGTATAATGTGGTTGATAGTATTTTTGAGTTTAAAAAATATGTGAGAAAATTAAATCTATCTATGGTGTTTGGTAATGGTGAGCAGGACGTGACTACAGGGGTTGACCAGCTGAGAAAGAAAAGCAGTTACATGCCTTTGAGCAACCCTAGTATTCAGAAGTTTGACCAAAAAGTCACTAGAGAATTATATGGTATTAGTCACACCTTCAAAGGACACAGATTTAATTCCAATCTATCTGAAATGGAGGCTGCCACTTTATTCGATTTACAGAACAACAACAATATTAGAGTTATGAAACCGGATAAGGGGGGAGGTATTGTTATTTACGATGCGTTAGCCTACAGAGGGATTATTCAGGATATTTTACTTGAATCAGGCAATTACATTCCCATTTCACAGAATGAAATAAATATTGCATACAGAAGAATAGACATGTACTTAGAAGAATATTTTTTAGATCAGAGAATAACGGAGGATTTATACCATTACATGTCTGTGCCTCATCCCACTATGGCTACCATCGTAGGTATTCCTAAGGTCCACAAGGACTGTGCCAACCCTCCCTTCCGGCCGATAATATCAGGTAGTAGGTCTAAGACCTTCCCCATCGGAGTGGTCATAGACACTATGTTAAAACCTATATATGGCCATGTTAAACATATGGTAAAAGATTCGTGGGAATTTTTGAAAAACTATCCTATCTCTAAATACAACAATAGCACTATTTTCAGCAGTATAGATGTTATAGACATGTTTAGCAGTATCCCCATTGAGGATGGACTGGAAGCTTTTGCTAATTGTCTCAGGAGACATACAGAACTGACCTGGGACACCATAACACTTTTAATGGACTTGATGTCCATAGTGTTAGAAAATAACTTCATATATTATGAGGGGGATCTGTACAAGCAGACCAGGGGCGTTGCTATGGGGGCGGCTTGCGCGCCCATATTCGCAAACCTGGTCATGCTTGATTGGGAGGACAATCACATCTTTAACAGTACACACTACAAGTCTATTCACTATTACTCTAGATTTTTGGATGATATTTATATCATGTGGAATGGTGACGATAGGTCTTTTTGTGAATTCTTTACTTATATTAACTCTACTTGTGAATATTTAAAATTTACTGAAGTTCACAACAACCAAGGGGTCCCATATTTGGACACTTTGATTTCTGTAGACAATGGTTGTCTGAAATCAAATATTTATAGGAAAAATACTTTTTCCAATTCGTACATAGATTTTCACAGTTATCATCCAAGAAAGTTGAAATGCAACATATACAAAGGTCAATGCATCAGGGCTATGCGCATGACATCTGAAAATACCGACATGATTAAGGAGATTGAATTTATCACTACTTTATTTCATGAAAGAGGTTATGCTACAGACTTAATGAATGATATTTCAAGTTACATCATTGAACTAAGAGAGAGTAGATACACCTCATTATTGGGAACAAATGCATCCCTTTTGGGACTTGAGTCAGCTCCCAACGTGACTATAGGGAGAGCTAATTCACAATACAAAAAGGCTTGCATTATTGAATTCGGCCCATTTAGTAACATCATTAAAGATATTATTTTTAGGAATTGGTGTATTTTAACATGTCAAAATGAAATTTTGGAGAAAGTTGGTAGCAGACCAATATTTGTAAATAAAATGGGAAGAAATCTTAAATGTTTATTGGAATTACCCAAAAATGGACAGACCGAGCTTAACTCACACACTAGCAAGTGTGGGGCCTGCAACCAGTGCAGTTTCATTAATGAAAATGGACACATACAGTTAAAGAACCTAAATAGGTCGAAAATTATTACATCTAAAGGGAATTGCAAATCGAAGATGCTGGTTTATATTGCTTTATGCACGGTCTGTCCTGCATTTTACATCGGCAAAACCGAGAGGTTCTTTAAACAAAGAATATACTCCCATACATATTGCATAAAAAGAAGAGACAACAAAAATGCCTTAGCCAGGCATATTATTGACAAAGGGACAGGGCACACGTTTAAATTTTCGATTATTGAAATAATTAAGAATAATCCGAGAGGAGGCAACTTAACCAACTATTTAGCCTACAGAGAATTGTATTGGCAAGTGTTTACGGATGCCACCTTTCCACCTGGTTTAAATGACTACCTGTCCATAAAACCACTGTTGATGTTAAATGAATGAATTTACAATCAAATGGTATAATAGATTTATAGTAGGGTGTGACATGTAGTTTAAACCATTTACATTACGATATATTTCAATATGCAATTAGACTAGACTTCAGCATATTATGGAACGAGGATTTTTTAATGAATATAATATTTTCAATGAATATAATATTTTAAAGTTTCACATAACAAGATGAACAAATGTATTCTTAGCTACAATTGATTCTGTTATACTTTAGGGATCTCAGTTGTGGACTTTCACTTTAATGTGAAGCTTTTACAAAATTGGTGTAATATTACTTTAAATAGAGACTGTTCTTAAGCCATGTTTTTTGGCGCCATTTTTAAATATAAATGTATGCAAAGCATTTTATTTAATTGTTCTGATGAAGCTCGCTGTATGTAGCGAGTGAAAGCGCTCAACCAGTTTTTTATTGTTGGATTAAATCTGTTTTTGTTCTCAAACCGATTGGATTTATTTTGTCGAACACAGCTACAGGGTGGAAAGAACTGTTTGGGTATCGTTTTGTGCTGCAATTACAGAGGTATACAAGTAGCAAGCCCACCTGCAGATGATATAGAAACCAATTAACAATGGCCCAACGTACAATCCCATAACATAAGTCTACTAACTGTTAGCTCTCTAATTAGGGATGGAGCCCACATACATATATACGGATTATGTAGAAATGCAAGGCCCACAAACCGTATATGTTACGTACAACCACCGACATCCCCCACACTAGAAACTAAAGCAATACAAACTGTAATAGCAGCACAAACATCCAGTCAGTCAATTACATCTGTAGAACCCTCAACATACCGTGTGAGAGACACAATTAAAGGCAACATGCAAAATTGCAGGCATTGTATAATGGAACAAACAGTCATGTTGCAGGTTTTGATTGCAATACTCTGTTATCAGACGTCGGGATGACAGGTACACCCACATGTTGAACCAAATACTCTACCTGTCACACACAATCCACGGGGGACATGAATCCAAACTATACTTGTCTCCATGCATAGGAGTTGCAGTTACACATAACAAAACACAATACAGACTGTCTCCCTGAAGGCAGGGCAAATAGGCAACGCCCAAGTGGAGAATCCAATTATACCCCACTGTCACCGTGTAATTGGCGAATGGAGTAGCTGCACAGCTGATATGCAAGTAATTAGTCACTCAGGAACACCAATTGGTGGGAAGAATCCACGTTTCAGGTATCGACGTATATAAGGATGACTTGCCAGACATTCAAACCATATGCTCATACCAAATAATAGTTGAAACACTGTGAGAGAGATAGAAACGAAATGCCATAATGACAACAAGGTATGTAGAACGCCCGATATGTAAGGTTATGTATAGCATGATCTGTATTAATTATTTTTACTGTATGTATAGCCTGTTTTGCATTAATTAAACATGTCCGCAATGCATAAAGTGGGGAAAGGTATTTATGTAGTGATGTCTTGCTGAGCATACTAACGCTTGTAGAATCTGTGCGTCCAGCAGTGGGACACAAGGTACACAGCACAGACACCACAAGGGATGCTACATAAGGCCATTAAACAGAACAATGCCATACAACCCACCGTCAGTGGTAGGGTATGTCCAACAAGGACGTGCCATAGCAGGGGATAGTATATGTTGATATACTGTCACAGCACGCATGTGTATGGGCATATAACATTAATGACATATGTAAGGTGGTCCCGCTGAGCAAGTATGCTTTGTATTATGGGATACTATGTGAAATATGTGTAATGTATAGTATTATAGGTAGATATGATAGATATTCTACACAGCATAACAGGCAATCATGCATACCACAGGTATCGTCTATTGGTATGTACAATAACAGGATACATATGGCCTGTAGGTATGGGACATAGTAATAGCATGATAGCTAATCTAAATGGAAGGGCTACCAAGTAACCATGCACAAAGGACATGTAATAGCTGCACAGGTGCATAGTGGGGTACTATGCAGTCTGGCAAGTCTATGTGTAAGCACAACTACAGTGTTCACACTAGTGGCACCTCTCCAGGGTAGTGTCCTGTGAAGAGCAGAGCCAGGTGTGACCTGCACCACTGCACAGTACAGCCACTGCAGTGATCCCAGGCCTACATGTGTCTCCCAACCACCAAGGGAGGTATCACATGAACAGTGCTACTGAGTGTCCCTGCGTGATGTACATAGGATTTATGTTCCACAGCATGGTGAGTGTCCGGTTTGGGAATGTAACCCAGAAGCACATCCCACTCATTGTGGCGTGTGTGCACATATCCATGAGCATGTTGCTCACAGTGGCCTCTGCTTATGTTGCGTATGAGGAGTATATCCATCAATAATGTTGTGGACATGGGCCCTGTCTGATCAGCAGAGGTCAACCCTGTAGTATGCAAATGTGTACAGATGTGGTGTCCATAGTGCAGCCGCATATTTAAACCATCGGAGCTCAGTAAACATCATGGCGTGTTAATGTTGTGGCATGTAAAGCTGTAGCTGTTGTGTAAGGTACACCCTAAATGGGGTGGTGCACCCTTGAATGTGTGTAGATGTCTTGAGTTCAGAGGTACAATGGGTGCCTATGTACCAGTTACACACCCAGTACAGATAGGTGTGGCCACGTAGAAGGATATCCATGCCACAGTGGCAATACGGTAACCACAGGAGTGGGTGCGACATATGTGTGTACTGCAAACATGTACAATGTGATATGTATGTAGGGGACTACCATCCATGTGATAGTCAGTGGGTGAATGGTGTAATGCAAAGGTGATGTGCATGCACCTTGTGTCATGCAGCTTGATGCCATGATAGTCAGATTATGTATCTGTCACAGCGACACCCGTATGGCTGGAGTCAGTATCAGCTGGTGGAGCAATCATGGCGCTTGGTATGTAGGGGTTTGAAAGCTAGGCAGGGAAAGTCCCCTGTGCCAGCCTGTTCCGCAGGGAAGCATATGCTGAACATGAGGGGCCCTATGACTGAGGACCGTGGTATGCCAAATGTACCTGACATGTAGTAGGTACTATGGTATGCTAGCCTCACTGTGTGTCCTGTCCATGAGCCACATAGCATAACATCCTGAGACACAGGGTACGATGTGCAGATGGATGTGTATGTTGTCAATACCAGAATGGGGAATGGTGCTGAAAGGCAATGAGAGGACAATGTAGGATGTGTGGACTCCTGTGCCATCAGCAACTGCCCTGGTAACTGTATGAAAGGAGTCCACCCTGTGTAGGGGCCATGCTCTGGCCTTAATAAGCCCAACCCGGGTGGCAGCAAAGGACGGGAGCCCAACAATGTCTCTGAGAATGACGTCCTTGATGATGTGCCCCATAGCCATGCAGAACAGTCCAGTCAGGTGTGTGGGACTATAGTCCCACTCGTGCAATGTGGCACCACCTGTGTGTAGTGTGATAAATGCTGCTGTGTGACATACAGGGGCTACAATGTCTGAAACAAGGCTATCACTGAATATGGTGGCCTAGTGAGGAGACATGTAATTCACAGGTTGGTGGACATCACAGCCTGGGATGTTGGAAGGTGACATGGGGCCAGTGTCCCAGGACATATAGAGTGTAGGTCAGTACTGTGTAGGTGTGACCACAGGGACATCACAATGTTCATGTATGGATTGCGGCCCTGTAGTGAGTGAGAGGGTGTACTGTCAGCATTGAATCCATCCTCCAGCATGTTGCCAACAATACCTGGGTCTGCAATGTTCCTGAGTGACTGTTGTATGTGACAGCAGATGTGGGTGTTGCCATCGAATACTGACATACCACCATAATGCCTGGTGGTACACCCCGGAATGTGTGGCAGTCATGTTTACGTAGCTAGTCTTGGAGTATGTGATGAGGGACCCTGTGGCCCCACCACGGCTGACCAGTGAGCCACCCCACACATGGGAATGTACACCACTGTGCAACAGCCTACACCTGTTGTTGTACATCATATGTCTGTGGAACATGACCACCAGAGTGGCGTCTGTTATCTGGTGTGTACCATCATGGCTCTGTGTGAAACAGCATGATCCATGCAGTTGTGTACATGCTAATTAAGTGCACTGGGGTATGTGTCAGCGTTTGTATGTGCATTGTCCATCTGCACGGGTGTCATGATGTTAACAACCGCTGTCAGCAGACGTCTGTAGTAGGTGTTGTAGTACACATGTACTGTGTATGCTGTGATGGGTGTGTTGCCGGGATGTGGCTAACAAGGTCGATTAGCATATGTTCGGAATCCACCAATGAGGGGATAACCCCAGGTGTGTAACACCAGTCACATGGTGGTAGTGTTCATGCCAAGGGTAATGTAAGTCTTGGAGGTGGTGTGTATGGGTTGATCCAGCAGAGCAGAGGGTATGACTCATGGATGTGTCAGTACATGAGTGGCCATCCCAGTGAAGTGTGGGGTAGTGTCAGTCACACATCAGTAGTAGCTGAGGCCCACTGTCCACTATACCACCATAGAAGGTATGCTACCCGTGGGGTATGATGTTGACTCTGTTGCTTGGTACAATGTGTATAGCGGTCCCGGACACAGTTAGTTGCACATGGAGCACCTCTGATGCATTGTGCTAAGCAACTTGCCAGGATGTGTGCAAAACATAGTGGGATATGGGAACCCCTCAGCTGTGGGTGTGCCAGTCCAGGTTTGTGCCTGAAAGGTATGGTCTTTCTATAACCTGTCATTGCAGGTGTGCTCTGCAGAGCCTAGAGGCAGGTCCCAGTCACTGCAGAGATGTTTGAGTGGTGCATTATAAGGTGTGCCTTGCCTGCGTGCGTCACAGAGGAAGATGCAAGCAATGTGTCACATGACCCCATGTTGCCCATGCCAGTTACCGCCCTGCCGGTGACAGTTATTGGAAACTGTGCAAGACAGGCAGTATAGAAGCAGCAAGAGCCTTACATGAGCTGTACTCCCGGGGCCGACAGGTGCAAGTCATCTGTGCCACAGCATTGTGTTTGACCAGGACAGTCATAGCGGACAGATACCACATGCCTGTGGAATGACAATAGAAGCATAGGCAACTGTTGAAGTGACACAGTCGGTCATTGTACAGTGGTATCGTGTCCGGACGAATGCAAAATGCTCCCCAGGGCTAAGCCCACACCCTCAGGCCTATAAGACTGGTGAGCTATTGCATGTCCCTGCACACGTAGTCTGTGAAGTGGCATCACAGGGCAGTCACACTAACATGGCGAATGACAGACATATCGTACCTGGTGAGGTGTGGCATGGGTGCATAGGTTATGTTGCAGAAGCAGTTACCCGACAGCAAGATGTAAGCGACTAACGCCTTGTGTAGCCTGCTGTGTGGAACTGCAGTGTGACACCCTACAGAGTCAGCTATGACTGGTGTGTTGTGAATGTTATAACTCACTATTGGCTGTATGTGGTGGGCACACATGAGTCTGTGGGCTATAAGCTGGTGATGTTGTCTTCCATGATGGGGGCTACCTCTGGTGCCTACAGTGAGTATGGAGATGTACTGCACAGGTTGTCCTCGTAGGTGTGGCCAGTGGTGTAGATCATGTGAGACTATGTGATCGGTGGGGTGTGTTGCGAATGTTACACATCCCCAAATGACTGTCAGGTGCAGTTAGGGTTGGTGACAGCATTACCCTCAGCCATAGCTGTCAGCCTCCTGTCCCCAAAATGAGGAACATTAGCCCTCGTACCGTGTGACAAATGGGCGAAACGTGGAACACTTACAACTGGCTTACTAACAGCGTCAACTAGGAAGGGCATATGATGGCTAAAATAGGCTGGTCTTACGTATAAAACAGATATTCCAGTGAATTAATATGATTCTCATCTATTTAGCCATGGCTAGCAGGTAAACTATGTACAACAATGAATGTGTGACAGACCCTTCCAATGTGGAACCTTGAGGAACATGCACCTTTTAGAACCCCAAATGAGGTACGTTCCCCGTAATGAGGTACACCTGAGAGCTATGGGCCCAGCACGGCTGCAGACGTGCATCCCCCACAGGCTGTAGTGCTGTATGTTGGGAGGTGAGCATTGAATGTGTACATGAGACAATTGCTCTATTGCCACATGTACGACATATCCCTCATATAGACAGGCAGTAGCACTGGTACGTGACAGTTGGACATGCCTGTATATACAACCATGTCCCACAGGATATGTGCGTTACATGTGTACAACAGCTGTCATACCTTAAGCAAGCTGGGAAGTGTAGGACAGCCAGTGTACCTGTGGGAAATGGTGTGGAATGGGCTATAGTAATCAGTAGCTCATGACATGCTCACATGTTCTGAACAAGTGCCTAGCATGACCATACAATACAGATAGGGTGTTGGATAATATCAACCCACAAGTGGTGATGACAGTCATTTAGGGTGGCACCGCACAATAACCCTGCTGAGTATGGTGTGCATGTCCATGAACCATTAGCACTGTAGATGTTAGCAGTACAGATGTACAAGACAGCACGGATATTTGATTACAAATACCTTTGCATGTCACAGGAGTGTTCCACCAGTGGCCTGTTGACAGACTCACAACTACAAAAGGTGCAAGAGTGACATGTGCACAGCACATCAGTGCCAGATACAGTAGAACAGGGTTAATGTGTTGTACCCCACCCTCATTGTAGCCCATAACACACAGACAAATGTTAGGCATCTGTGTATGTAAGGCTGTGAATGGCCATGACCTATCAGTTTAGCTGTGTCAGTGTTGTGAACATACAGAATGGGCTGTGTGGGTGAGGTGTGTGACATATGTGCACAGTCTGATGGAAGATACCAGCAGTGTCACCGCTAGGTGAACATCCCTGTACCCATAAACTACTACCTAGGCTGTGGTCAACATTATGGACACTGTGTAAGGGATGGTGCTGTGCAGTGCACCCCCCCGACATGGTGACATCTCCAGGCCCCTTAGGTAGTCATATGAGGTACCCATGTCATGTCAGGGTGCCATCCATGAGCACGGAGATCACTGGCCAGGCATATACAGCACTGTGGTGACCAATATTGGATCACATACCACCTGTAAGGGGTAATGGCTATGCATGGATGTGCGATACCAGCCTTCACAATCCACACCTCCACTATGCAGCATGCTGTCTACCTTGCAGAAGGACATTTGCTACACCATGATGATGGACATGCTACATGTCCGTATCCTGATCTATATGACATATGTCATGGTCAGCCACCATCCTAATACTAGGATCGCCACAGGTTGGACAGCTCCCTGTGCCATATATGTGACATACTCCTGCCATAACATGCAACCCTGTCCATCAAAGCTGCAGATGTCATCCCAGTCATACATGGTGTGATGGCCGCATGGTAGATGTACTATCAACTGACTGGATCAGTAATGCGGCACTGATGCAGCTTGCGGTGGCACAATGGCCATCTGTAACAGCGTGGAAATCATGCCCGCACATGCTATGGTTGATGACCATCCCTGCGAATGTCATCTGACTATCCATTGTCCCATGTCTATCACATGTGTAATACAGGCGATCCGTGTCAGAATGTTGAACAGTTGTACAGTGCTGTGTAGATGTATATGGCAAAACACATGCATGTACAGGTGTCCATGTGTATGTGTGCATTGTCACTGCTCAAGTCCATTACGGCTGTGTCTGTGTTGATATGTGACATATACACAGCATCCAGGTCAACAGTAGTACCGTGGACACATCGAGGCATGTGCAGATAGGTAAGAACACAAGTGCAGGCAAATAGACATGCCCACAGCAAGACAGCATTTACATGGAGTATGAACACTGTAATGAGGTGACACACATATATGGTGATGATATCCAATGCATAATGGGTGTGACATGTGTGACACAAACACGCCAGTCATGTCAGTGTCATGATGCTTTGCAAAGATAACTGTGCAGATGCAGTAGATGTCATAGAAATGTATGTGCAGCAGTATCTCTGTACATCTCTGAAACTGTGACCTGTCACCATCATTATGTTTTACAGATAATGCCCGCACACGCCTCCCAGCATACACCCGCCAGGAGGATGATGTCCTCATCCCACAGCTCCATGACAGCTATGACTTGTTGTTCAGCCATGTGCCACAGCATGCCCAGCAGCGGGATGACCTGTGGCAGGATCTACGCAGGAGGGTGAACGATGTGGGTGGCCATAACCGCACCTACCAGCAGGTGCGCAGACACTGCACGGACCTGATACGACATGCAAAACAGTGTGCCACTGCAATCACCAGGGAACAAGGTGGAACAGGTGGTGGGCCACCAACCCAGCCCCCACTCACACACACCGAGGAGCTACTGGCCAGTCTGGGGACACCCAGGGAACAGCATCCAGAAACACTAGCTGCCATCGTGGAGGTGGGTATCTCCCAACCAATGAGCCTGGAGTTGCCTGGTAAGTCAGTAATGCACATATGGCTATTATATCCCATGTAGTTGCATGTGTCACTGTACATTATGTAAAGTAACAACATATGCCAGGTATGTGGACACACATGCTGCATACTACAGTATGCTACGTTGTATATGCACACATGTGCATACTATATGCTATTACACAGGTGAATGTGTTCACATGCACAGTGCAACCTGTGGCTGTCATACAGTCATGGATAATGTTCATACTGGTGTGTCACCCCTATACAGGTACCTCTGGTGAGCCGCACAGACATGGGTCTGTTGCAGGTGAGACTGTCATCAGTATCAGGCATGTTACAGTGTAGATCTATTTGGCATGTGGCCAGTTAACACTTGCACACCTGATGTTTGTTCCAGTCACGATATGCAGGTCGCACCACCATGCATTCACACACACCACCCATGTGCAATATATACAAACTTAATGATACACAGACTTGAAACCACAGTACTTGTCATTGCAACATGTGTGGTCAGCTGTGCATACAACAGTGGAGGTGTTCTATAATGGAGGCATATGTAGTATGCATTGGAACAACATGTGTGGTACGCACACAGTACCACACAGTGAGCTGTGATATGGGCAGCCCACAAGTGTCACCATTGTGTCATATGCCCCTGCATTGGGTGCACACATTGTGATGTGCCACCTGACATGTCCCAGACATGTAGTGTTCTGTCTGCAATATTGTCACACTATCGCATGACCTATACCCCACATACCAAACATACAACCCATTGTCTGCATAGCCCTGTGGATTGTGACATATCTGACATGTATGGGTGTATGTCATATGGGACCACACAGACATGTGGAGAAGATGCCCATCACACACATTTGGCCAACACATGTGCACACATGGCCATGGGGGATGGCCAGAGACATGTAGCCACACAGTACTTGGGATGTGTATACACCCTGTTGCACATTGTCCACACATGGTCCAATTATAGCCTTAGTTGACCGATTATACAGTTGATGTGGTACACTGGACAACCTAAAAGCCTGTGCACAGCTACTGGAGGTGTCACTGAAGTCTACCATATACGATCTGTCGAACATCATGACTGTGTTGCAGTTATGGCTATGCAATGTGTACATATTATGCATTCTACAGCAGCATACATGCCTCATGTTGCCATTCAATGGCACAGTGTCTGTACTTCACACTGTATAGCAATGTAGATGGCTCACACTACCCTCCCATGCTCATGCACATTTGCTAAACATGCATTCTATCTGTAGGGCATACACACAACACTGCAATGTGAAGCCCATTATGATGCTGTACATGTGTCAGGACACCATTGTGTCAAACATGTATGCATGTTAATGCACGTCAGCAGATTACATGTCAGGGTCACGTCAGCCATGTGTACTGTTATCCTGTTCTGGGCCACATGGTGTATCACGGGGATGCATGCATACTACCATGATTGTGTGAACTGCATGGCTACTGATATGACACCTGCTTGCTGTAGTGTGCACCCCAGGGAGGTATGCTTACTAACACTATTAATGTCTGAGCTGCATGCCCCCTGCTGTACCGCAGGCATGCTGCATGCCATCTGACAAATCACATGCATGGTGTGTCTGTGTGTGTCTGTGTGTGTGTCTATGTCTATTGTACTTTACAGTATTTCTTTGCATTCACAGGTGATGTAGGTGCGTTACCCTCCTGCGGTCCATCTGATGTTAGTGTCCCCACAGATACTAGCGGTGATGAACATATGCATGAGGTACAGGCAGGGTTGTCAGGGGCTGAATCTGTGCCAATGGTTACCATCCCAGCTATGTCCCCCTCTTCCCCGCACACAGTTCTGCTGCCAACACATACCGCATCACCGGGCCATAGAGGAAGGACAGTCAGCATCTGTTGGCGTGGAACAGGAACATGTGGTGGCTACAGAAGGTGTGTCTACACACCATGGTGTCAGTGTAATGACTGCAGATGTGCCACACAGGCATGTGGCGGTGCTGCTCAGGAGGACCTCTGGCAGACATGCACCTGCAGGACAGAGCGCAGCAGCTGGTATCACCAGACGCATGTTCCAGACTGTAATGGTGGCACAGGCACATGCTGAATGGCAGAACAGAGAAGGGCAGAGGCTGCAGAGGGCTGCTATCCATACCCTAAATAACAACATCCAGGCATTGGCAAATGCTCAACAGCAGATTGCTAATGTTCTGGATAGGCGACTAGGTGAAATGGTCGGAATCCTTGACCGAGGCATGGCAATCCATGAGCGGGAGCTGTCTGTGCTGGAACACCTGGTAGGAGTGAGGCGTAGGCCACGTGGACATAGGCCAGCAACACCACCTAGTGTAGGTCGACGTGAGCGTGCCACCTCACATGCCCGCTCCCATAGTGCCGGTAGCAGTAGCAGTGCAGCTGGTGCTGCGCTGTCAACACCAGGGCACAGCAGGCCACATGGACGTGGCCCTGGACGGTCTCAGCAGGGACACGGTTCCAGCGGACATGTGTCGTCGGACAGTAGCCACTCTGTACCTCCACCTGGTAGTGCCCGTGCAACCCCAGGCAGGCACAGGTCACATGGCCGTGGACGGACACAGTGAGCTGTACAACCTGCACTGTACAATCTGGGGCTGTCAATTATACCCCGTGTAGGCATCACAAATGGCAGAACTGTGTACACACATACACACACACAGCAAACACAACTGTAGGGCTGCACAACATCCACATGCATTCTGCACAGACATGTCCAGTCAACTCACCGGCCCTTACACACACACATGATGTTATCCATTGGTGCAGCCTATGCCCCTGGCAAACATATCACCCCGTGCATATGATGAAGCCTGTGCCGCATCCCTGTCATCCACACCATCGGTGCAGGGTTATGCACAAATATTCTGATGCACAGGGTGAACAGCATAGTGAGAGGTGTATGTAATACCTGTGTATGCATAGTGAGGGATGTGTATGTTGCAGTGGTTGTGTGTGAATACTGAGTTGTGTATGTGACATAGGTTGTGTACTGTCGACATGCACCAGTCATACCATGTAGTGCAGGTGCAGCATGCATTGCGATGTGTTCACGGTATGTGTCTCAGTTACATCTGTAGCACCATGTTGGTTGTGATACCCTGGTTCCCTCCTATGGTGTACTTGCATGTGCCTATAGGTAGCAGTGTTTGCAGTCCCCCACGTGTAACTGTGGATTACACACAGGCACATCTGGCAATATCAGCATGCTACATGTACCCTCATCCTGACTGTTGGACACACCAACATGACACAGATGTCCGCACATATACTGCACCTGACGCATGTGGTCGGTGCCACAGGCTACACTGGACAGAGATGTGACATACATAGCAGGACACATTACAGGTATGGTGACATGGTGCAGGGGTTGTACACAGTTGCCTGGCCAATGATGATGTGAGGTGTCACTTGGTAGCTGGAGGCCACACTGTGCAGCAGTAGGACCCTGTAACAGTACATGAACAAGGCAGCATTCACGGGGTGTACACCACTATAACGCACACCCCATAGTGTGCAGCTGGGGACCCTTGCCTGTGTGGTCATCACCCTCACAGTACTATGCACCCACACGACATGTCACAGAGAAGGGACATGCACAGGTAGCCAGTATGGCTGGGACCTATGGCATCAACAGGGTTGTGCAATGCATCACCATTATGGGTTAGTCACCACGTGGGGCTAGTGATAATTTCCCACCGTATATTAGCATACACACTCACACCAAGCACCAGACATACATACAGACACACACACACTGTGGTGACCACACGTGTATACGGACAGTCGACGTGTGTGATGCACCTCACCGGCGAACGTCATGCTTCCCACACTGACGTATGTACAGATCTCTACAATGGTGTACAGGGATGTGTAGCAACTGGGACATATTCCCTGTGATATGTGGCATCCCTGGTCACACATTCGGACACACATGGCAGTGCTGGGAATGATGCACCTGCCATATGATGACACGTTTGATGGACATGTAGCGGTATTGATTGCATTATGTGTACCAACGCTATATCTGGCAAATGTGCTGCTATATGCACACGGGAGGTTGTAGGTGTTACAGGTGCCATATGACATATAGTTGTTAACACCTGACCGCTGTGTATGCATTATGTCAGCACCGTCACGTAACAGCAACATAGCGTACTGTTAGCACATGGCATGATAGGATGGTGTGTGACACAACTGTGAGCCATCCCCTGCACACATACATCTAGACAGGTGGTTCACCACGTTATGTACACACATCCCTCCATACGTGCTGTTTGTATGTCACCGTATACAGATGTCAATGATGGGTCTGCATTGCGTCTGCATGTCATAGGTAGGTGCAACTATGTTACAGACATAGGCCACTGCACATGCATGTTTGCTGCATGCATAGTACAGATGTCACATGTGTCTCCTGTTGCCATGTTTGTATGCATTGCTATTGTTGGACATGTGTGTTGACATACATAACACATGGACTGCGGTATTATATCATGGGTGTCACAGGCGACAAGTACAAGGGTATGTGTCCCGGTCAACACTGCTACCCTCTGTAGTGTGAGCATTCAACAGACATGGGCCCACCTTCAATTCGCGTGTGTAGCATTGATTAGGCCAGTGTTATGCACGAGGTACATCAAAGGCCATGTATGTATGTGTTGTGTGTGCAGTCCATGCACACATCCACACAATCACATGTATGACATACCCAGACGTGTGTTCATTGGTGTACAGCAACAGTCAGGTGTCACAGCTGTGTAAGGGCCATGGTATGTCTTGAGCCGACCTGTTCATGTATACTGGTATCATTGCAATGCATAACACCTGTTGGATCCCTGTTGGTACATGTGTACTCTGCACAGCTGGTGTACACTGCTGTACAGCCCAGTGGTCATATGTCACATGGTGTTGTGGGACCGTAAGGCTGTGTAGTGCTGCACCAACGACATGGTGCTGACTTGACAACTACAGTGTACACTGCAGTGTGTACGTGTGTGACCTGCACCTGTGACAGCTGTGATGGCAGCTGTGTGTGTACAGGTCACTGCATGTGTGACCGCCCTGTGCGTGAGGGCAGTTTTACCTTACTGTGCCCTTCTGTGTGTACACTCCATCTGCATGCAAGAACCGTAAGGCTGTGTAGTGCTGCACCAACGACATGGTGCTGACTTGACAGCTACAGTGTACACTGCAGTGTGTACGTGTGTGACCTGCACCTGTGACAGCTGTGATGACAGCTGTGTGTGTACAGGTCACTGCATGTGTGACCGCCCTGTGCGTGAGGGCAGTTATACCTTACTGTGCCCTTCTGTGTGTACACTCCATCTGCATGCAAGATTGCCCTTTGCAACTCCTAAGTGTGTGAGCATGCCCAGTACGCCGTTGTGTAGATGGACACACAGTACATTCCACACTGCGCCCTTCAGCGATTAGACTCCGTTTGCATGCAAGATGGCCCTTTGCAACTGCTAAGTGTGTGAACATGCCCAGTACGCCGTTGTGTAGATGGACACACAGTACATTCCACACTGCACCCTTCCATGATTAGACTCCGTGTGCATGCAAGATGGCCCTTTGCAACTGCTAAGTGTGTGAGCATGCCCAGTACGCCATTGTGTAGATGGACACACAGTACATTCCAAACAGACGTGTGATACTAAGCGTGTGGGCATGGCCATTGACATCCTGTATAGCCATGGTGGTCATCCAGGCACCAGATGTCCAATTTCAATGTCACGATGGATGCCTACATTGAACACACTTGTTGCTCTCTCGAAGGGTGTACTGTCTGTGGTGCATCCCGTATCTAATTAGTGTTGTTCTGCTCCGTAGATATTTAGTTGGCCCGATGACAGCACTGCCGTGTTTGTGTACGTCTACCTTGGGACGGTAATATGCTTTCAGACCGCTCACTCTGTAAACATTCCCTATCGGCATCTTTGCCTTTGTGGATGATGTCACCCACCTAGAAGTATGCCTCTGGGAGTGCTGTGTTCAGTAATCTCGGTAGCGCGTTCTGTAAATGCGTAATGCTGTAGTGTGTTAGAGTAGGTAGGTGTATGTTCAACTCCCGGCCCTTCCAAGTGTGTGTGTGTGTGTGTGTGTGTGTGTGTGTGTGTTTCCAGCTGCCTGGGGACACAGTCATGCTTTTAGATGCCTCACAACACATACATTCCCTATTGGCATCTTTGCCTTTGTGGATGATGTCACCCACCTAGAAGTATGCCTCTGGGAGTGCTGTGTTCAGTAATCTCGGTAGCGCGTTCTGTAAATGCGTAATGCTGTAGTGTGTTAGAGTAGGTAGGTGTATGTTCAACTCCTGGCCCTTCCAAGTGTGAGTGTGTATGTCTGTGTGTATATATATATATATATATATATATATATATATATCTTTGTAATATGTATGTGGATATTAGCACTATTGAATGTGCTGCATTGTCTGTACATGTTCACCTTGGATGTATCTGACTGTGCTATGGCTCTGTGATAATGCACATACTGTGTGCTGTACTGATCCTGGGTTATAGTTGTGTAGTGACCAGTTATTTTGTTTCTGGGTATTACCAGGAACATTGAAAACAATGATAGTACAGCACCTTTAAACGGTCATGTGCACATCTCAGCAGCAGTCAGCAGTGGTTATTACGTTGAAGGATGACTATGGCTCATATACCTATGTATTACATGGCAATACTATGCAAATCAGGTTAACATTACTAACACCCGTTTATCCACAGGTTGTGATACAGATCCCATGTATGTATGTGTATACATTACCAGGTGCAGGACTGGACTATGGTTGAACGTATGGAGGGGTGTCCATGGCCAGGAATGGCGATCTGTACAGCCTGGCAGGTACAGTCTGTGACTGTCCCACAACCTCCAGTATATGGCTGACACATGCTGAAACAGTGTACATGCAGAGACACACATAAAACAAACAGCTAGGGATAACACATAACACACACACATTGCATCAACATTGAGCCATGCAAAACCTGTCGTCCTTCACACACAAATGCATACATGTTGATTGGCTGTTTCACTGACAGGCTCTGGAAATGAAACTACATACCATGTGCATATGATGACACCTGTGCCACCTCTTGTAATGTGTAACATTGATGCAGGTATGGACTAACATGGTGCTGATGCACAGGGTGGCTTCATAGCACTGTAATAATGTTACAATGTTGTTAACACAAAGTGTGATTTCCTTCTAGGTGTATGTAAGCAGGCATGATAAATTCCAGCTATGATCATCAATGTATAGTGTACAGCACTGTTAATTCTGAAGATGTATTATCCATCCATGTGCCATTTGACTGACGTGTGTAGTATTGGCAGCATGTGTTACACAGTGTGCAGTATGTGTGAGATGTGTGTAGTACAGATTCACATGTATCTATATGTGAACATGGTGAGGGTGCACTGTCTGCATCTACATGTATAGTGGACACATTGGAATGGTGACATGCCCTGTATTTCACACTAACACGTCATACTTTCTATTGGTGGCCAGTATGCATTATACTACACATATTGTTGTACTTGTCTACACATGTGTGATTGCTATGGTTTTACACAGTGCTGTGGGTGATACTGTTACTATCTGTCATAGTTTTGCATTATGGTAGTTGACACGACCTCAACAGTCTGAATTACCAATTGTTATATGATATCTTCACAACTGTCCCACACATGTAGGACACACAGTAGCATGTGGATCCTACATGTACTATACTATACTATACCAGTTTGCACTGGTATTGACCACTGGGGGTTTTTTTTACAAAAAAATTGTCCCTGGGACACATTACATGTTGGATCCCCTGTACCATGCTAGCTTCCATTTCTAAAACTTACCAAAGCAAAAAAAAAGGGGAAAAACAATGGGACCTAT
>NW_025051375.1:0-11830 GCF_019279795.1 Protopterus annectens | reverse complement strand
GTTTTATTTATTTATTTGTAAGTGACTTAGAAACTACTGGGGAATAGTGTTCATTAGCTCAGTATTTTTCATGTAGGACACTAAACTGAGGCTCATGAGCCTGTTCAGATTATACAGATTTAAACAGACTAGTTTATAACACTAGTGTTCTTTGTCTTCCAAGATTAGCTCTCAGTAACACAAATTGCTATTTAAATAAAAGCTGGCAACTTAAACTGTGCATTCACTAAATTATGTACATCTTTTAATTAATGCTTAATCAAGCATATCATCATAATCCCAACATTGACAGTTGCAAATCATCACTTCATCTTTTTATAGATAATTCCAATAGCCCTAATATATGCACATTATTATTTTTTCAAGATTAGTTTTACTGAGTGGGCGAGGGAAATTCTGGGGGTTTTCTGATTTTGTGTGGTTGACCCTTAAACTGGGTCTGCATTATCACTGATGTGAACAACTTCCATATAGCCAAACTGGAGGCTAAGCTCTCTCAACTCAGTACTGGCGTAACCAGTCAGGAGGAGAAGGAAACCACACTCACTACAATTCCAGTCTCACATAGACCTACCATGACAACAAACCAAACACAAACACACAAAAACATACTTGGAGGCTCTAAATAAAAATCTGCCTAAGAGGCAGAGACCTCCAAAGCAGACACCCAAGCAACCGCTACCCCAAAACAAAACACATGCAACACATAGCTCACAAAGCCAGTGTGCCGAACAGTCACAGCCCTTAAGGCTAAGCAACACACCTGATACACTTGTAATAGGTGACTATCGTCAGGCACACTGACGTCCCGCTCACCAGGTTGAACAAGGAGAAGGTCACGGTGAGCTGCCTGTCGGGCGCTAGGATCCGCCACATAACACAAGCACTCAGGTCACTCCAAGGCAAGAACAAATATGAGTCATTGTCCATACTGGTGTGAATGACCTGAGATGTACCTCCCTGGACTACATGAAAAGAGACAGAGGAGCTCTCTGAGCATGTAGCCCAGGCCGGTATGACCCTGACCTTGAGTAGCATCTTACCCTCACCTAGAATGATGCCACAATATGAAGACAAGATGATCAATTTCAACAATTGGCTTAAGTGTTGGTGTCATTCAAAGGGGATCCAATGCCTGTCAGCCTGGGATGACATGCTTTCGACAAACCACGATGCTTAGCTAGGGCGGCTTGCACCTGTCACCCTGGGCTTTGGGATATTGGCAAAGGCTCTTGCTAGCCCCATAGTGCCTTTTTTAGGCAAGGCTCAAAAGACAAACCCACCTCCATAGGTATCACAAGGGATAAGAAATTAAGAGTAATGCTACTCAGCATGAAGTCTAAACCTCAAGATGCACACACTCGAAACTCTCCTTAGCATGAACATCGATATCTGTGCAGTAACAGAAACCTGGTTCAAGGCTCCCGAGAGCACCCCAGCACTACCAGGTTATACCTCATACCATGCTTTTCGGCCCCAAAACTTGGACCCGAACCACAAAAGGAGGGAGTATCAATATTAGGTCAAGATACCCACACCTCCAGGTTGGTGGCACAGCACGAAGCATCAGAGACTATCCATGTGCAACTAACTGTGGGTAAAACTGCCTTCCAGTTTATAGCCTGCTACAGACCACCCTCCCAAACACAGGAACCCCCACTCGGCCTTCCTGAGAATACTGGAAAATATGAAGGTCTCTCCAAATACCATTATACTGGGCGACTTCAACTACCCAAACATAGACTGGGAGCATTACTCTAGCTCCAACACCCTAGCCCAAAGGTTCCTAGAATTTATAAACTCAAATGCTATGGAACAACATTGCCACTCCCACAAGAGGGGAAAACATACTGGACCTGATCATCACCAACATGGGGACACTATGCTCCAGACCGGAAGTGTATCCCTCACTGGTAAGATCAGACCATAAACTAATCTCACTGGATATTCACATCGACCCCACCCCTGCCCAGAAAACCACAGTGAAAAACTTCTCTAAAGCAAATTCCACATGCCTTAAAACCGGTGAAATCCTTAAAAGCCCGGGCCTGTGGAAAATATAAGCTGAACCGCGGAATCCTTTATAAACGCATTCTATGAACACCTTCAGGAATGCATGGATCATGCAAATCCCAAATAAAACCAAGACCCAATCCTCCAAAGGCAGATGTCCTGTCTGGTGGACCCCAGCCATAAACAAACTATACAACAGGAGGAAGCTACTACATGATAGAGCAAAATCCCAAAAAGGGAAGGCATCTCTGATCAGTATTAGCAAAAAACTATGGGCACTCATAAAATCGTCTAAGGCCAGCTTTGAGAGAAAAATTGTACAGGACACTAAGGATAATCACAAGGTTTTCTTTAGTTATATTAGGAACCTGGGTGGGAATTCCCAGATATGCTCAGAATTAGTCCAAAATGACAAAAAATACACCGAGCCCACAGACATTGCCAACATCCTAGCTGACAGGTTCAGTGCAAACTTCTCCCCCCTCCCCACCAAAGGGCAAATATCTATCCCAACAGAGTGCTGCCCCCCTGACATCTCAGATGCTCAGGTAAGAGCCGCCCTCTCCAAAGCAAAAAACACAGCATCAATGGGACCAGATGGTGTCCCGGGCTGTATCCTACATGAACTCCAATAAGAGCTAAACCCAAACATAAAACTACTGTTCAATCTTAGCCTTACTACAGGATATGTACCCAAAGAGTGGCGTAAAGCAGCAGTGGTCCCTCTCCACAAAGGTGGTGTCTCAACGGATCCTGGAAACTATCGCCCCATAAGCCTGACTAGCTTGGTCTGCAAAGCTATGGAAAGGATCATCATGGACCTCAAAGATATTGGGGAACTACAGTCACTGGATACTACCCAGTTTGGCTTTAAGGGCAGATCCTGCCTCTTAAACCTGGTCGATTTCTTTGAAACAGTCACCAAGGCCATTGATGATGGGAAGGTGGTCCACACAGCCTACCTGGACCTCGCAAAAGCCTTCAATACAATACCCCACTTGGGCATTATAGATAAGCTCACCAGCTTAAATATAAACCCCTATGTCACTAGATAGGTTGCAAACTGGCTCAAGGACAGAATTCACATGGTTAGAATTGCTGGAGCAACGTCAGACTCCAAACCAGTTACAAGTGGCATCCCACAAGGCTCAGTCCTGGGACCTCTCTTGTTCGGTATATATTTCTCGGCGGTACAGGCCAACACGGAAGGACTGTGGCTGACCAAGTTCACAGATGACTGCAAACTGGGCGCCATAATCAACTCTCCAGCCGACACAAGCATCCTCCAAAAGGGCCTCATAGGAACGCCCAACTGGTGCCAGCACCATGGCCTCAAGCTAGCCAAAAAGTGTATAGTCATCCCCTTTGGCAAAAACAAAGTGCCCACAAATTACCACATAGGTGGTAATCCATTCAGTACAGAAGAAGTCATTAGGGACCTGGGGACCCAAGCTGATAGCAATCTCTCATTTGACAACCACGTGGCCAAAGTGGTTAGAAAAACATTTTATACAGCCCACCTAATCATGAAGGGATTCACATCTAGATCAGGGGAGGTCATCGTGCTGCTTTACTCATCCCTCACCAGGCCCATAATTGAGTACAATGCCCCTTTTGGGATGTACCTTACTAGACACCTGCAGCAACTGGAAAGACCCCAAAAGTACCTCACCAAGAGGATCAAAGGGCTCAAACAGATGCCATATGCTGCCCGGTTAAAGAAACTCCAGCTCTACTCAGTGGCATACTGCCTGCTCAGAGGCGATCTGTGCCTGATGTATAAAGCCATGTCCAACCCGGAATTAATGGACATACTGCACCTCAAAATCCAAATCCCATCGAGCTACGCGCTCGAGAGACTTGAGCCTCAGCACTGAAATAAATAGGACATGCTGGAGGGACAGATTCATAACCCAGAGGCTCTCTTCACTCTGGAATAAAATCCCAGTCCAGGTTAGGCAGAGTCCCACACTAACTCTCTTCAAGAGGAATCTTGAGGAGTGGATGGGAGATCGTAGGTTTACCCCGGCTATCACTTCTGTGTCACTGTTAGACAGAGGCACAGTATACTAACCTCAAAAAAAGGCATAACAAAATTAATTTAAAATGGGTGGCAAAAGCCAAACACTCTGGCTAGGCTTATAAATGCCCTAGGGCAGATAGCCTAGTATGAACCTATGAACCTATATGCTTAACTAAAAGCTTTAGACCTTTTTTCTTGACACAGCCATTACAGTATCCTTCCTGTTACTGTGATAAGCAAGAGTAGCCATGCATAAGTGTACATATTTATACATATGATTATGCATGATCATACAGATTGAATTATAATATAAAATAATTTAATTATATCCCTTCTATAATACAGCATCACTTGTTAGACTGTTTTAAATTTGTAGTTTTGAATGTTTTTCCAGCAAGCAATGAAACAAAACATATGAGCCAATAATGACAAACTGCCCAATTCAACATTTCAACCATAAAAGGCCACTTAAATTCTTGTCATTACAATCCATCAATGTCAGTCAGTATGCACAATCTCTGCAGAAGTAAAAGTCATCTGAATAATTCTACATTATAGACATCTTAAACTAATGAAGAGGTTGTTGCTAGAAAATAACTTTATACTTCAGCATTTCATCAACAGATTCAGTGCCTGCTGCCCTTGAAGAATACATTGCCTATGTTACATTAAAAATGGTAAGCTGGTATATTTGCAATACAGAATGGGTGGTAAGCTGAAAAACAAGTTCATAGTTATTAGGCATCTCATCCAAAGGAGGACATAGCCAGGACTGCAGCACTCCACCCCCTTAAAATACAAATCTACATGCTGTGAGAGTAGAACCTATAGCCCTCTGCATCATCAAGATGCAAGTATGCGACCTGCTGTACTAACACTGCTTTAAAATTCTATACTACAATAATGATACCATTTGCTAAACAAAACAGTTGCACATTTTAAGCAGACTTAGCATGAGCAGCAGTAAATTTCTCTTCCCTTGAAGCTCACAATTCCTTGAAAATAAATTCCACCTGCTAACTCTAAATAGAGCATTTCACTTGCTTGCACACACCAACCTTTGCAAGAAATCTGGACAAAGCCCAACATAAATAGGGACAGATTATAAATATTGCTCTCATGAACTTAGAACATTGCTAGAATAACAGGATTTATGTTACTATGCATTTTATATGATGGACAGAAGGAAGGTTGGTATATTGTGTGCAAGAGACCAGATGGAAGGGGAGTAAGGCTAGGTGCATCGGAGGTGGGTTCAAATCGTTTTATCATAGTGTGGATGGGAGGAGAAATGGCATAGGAGTTATCCTGAAGGAACAGTATGCTAAGAGTGTTTTGGAATTGAAAAGAGTGTCGGATAGAGTGATGTTTATGAAGCTGGAAATTGATGGTGCAGTGATGAATGTTATTAGTGCATATGCTCCACAAATTGGGTGTGCGATGGATGAGAAAGAAAAATTTTGGAGTGAGTTGGATGAAGTGGTGATGACTGTACCAAAGGGTGAGATAGTGGTGATTGGAGCAGATACCATGTTGATGAAGGGAAGAGGAGTGGATGACGAAGTGATGGGTAGGTATGGTGCTAAACTAAGGAATGCAGAAGGTCAGATGTTAGTGGATTTTGCAAAAAGGATGGACATAACTGTGGTGAATATGTAGTTTAACAAGAGGGAGGAGCATAGGGTGACATACAAGAGTGGAGGAAGATGCACACAGGTGGATTATATCTTACGTAGGAGGGCCAGTTTGAATGAGACTGTAAAGTGGTGACTGGGGAAAGTGTAGTTAGACAGCATAGAATGGTGGTTTTTAGGATGACATTGGTGATCAAGAAGAGGAGGAGGAGTGTGAGGGCAGCACCAAGGATCAAATGGTGGAAACTGAAAAAGGGTAACTGAGGTGGAATTCAGGGATGAGTTAAGACAGGCACTGGGTGGCAGTGAAGAGTTACCAAATAGTTGGGTAACTACAGCAGAGCTAGTAAGGGAGATGGCTAGAAAGGTGCTTGGTATATCTGGACAGAGGAAGGATAAGGAGACATGGTGGTGGAATGAGGAAGTACAGGAGAGTATAGAGAGAAAGAGGTTTGCAAAGAAGTGGGATTGTCAGACAGATGAAGAAAGTAGACAGGAGTATACGGAGATGAGGTGCATGGCAGAGAGAGATGGCGAAGGCTAAGGATAAGGCGTATGAAAAGTTGTACGAATGGTTGGACACTAAGGAGGGAGAAAAGGAACTTTACGGATTGGCTAGACAGAGGGACCGAGCTAGGAAAGATGTGCAGCAGGTAAAGGTGATAAAGGATAATGAGGGAAACACTCACAAGTGAGGAGTGTGTGTTGAGATGGAAAGAGTACTTTGAGGGGTTGATAGAGAAAGAGTGAGAGAAGGTTGGATGATGTGGGGATAATGACTCAAAGTACAATGGATTAGCAAGGAGGAAGTAAGGATAGTTATTGTAGAGGATGAAGAATGGAAAGGCTGTTGGTCCAGATGACATACCTGTGGATGCACGGAGGTGTTTTAGGTGAAATGGCAGTGGAGTTTTTAACTAGACTGTTTAATGAAATCTTGGAAAGTGAGGGGATGCCTGAGGAATGGAGAAAGTGTTTTGGTACTGATTTTTAAGAATAAGGGTGATGTGCAGAGCTGTAGTAACTACAAGGGATTAAATTGATCATTCACAGCATGAAGTTATGGGAAAGAGTAGTGGAAGCTAGGTTAAGAAGGGACACGATTAGTGATCAGCAGTATGGTTTCATGCCGGGAAAAAGCACTACAGATGCAATGTTTGCACTGAGAGAGTGTTGATGGAGAAGTACAGAGAAGGTCAGAAGGAGTTTGCCTTGTGTTTTTGTAGACTTAGAGAAAGCATATGACAGGGTGCCTAGATCGGAGTTGTGGTATTGTATGAGGAAGTCAGGAGTGTCAGAGAAGTATGTAAGAGTGGTACAGGATATGTAGGAGGGTAGTACGACATCTAAAACTCAAATGTCTGTCATTTAGCAACTTCAATCCTTTTTAGGAAGAATATGGGGCAAAAAATCTGGACATTCTGCAAAAACCTGGACAGCTGAGGGGTATGCTACCTCCTCCTTATACAGACAATATTTGTTTCTTATCCAAAAAAGACCTGTTGCCTGACAACTATCTACTTGGTTCATGGGGAAGACATGATCAAAGTAAAAAATTAACAGCAAGCAAGAAACAAGCTCAAGATAAATTGCTTAAAGGATTCCTGCACAAGTTATGGACCACACATGATAGATTGGCATTCAGTTTAGTTTACGGGTAAGCCTGCAAAGATGACTGCAAGTCTCCAACAAATGTAATGAGCTTCTGAAAAATATTGTAATCCTGTCCTGTTATTACAAATACTGCCATATGCATTTCAATACCCAAGGCTTATACATTATCTAGTTATGTAAATATTCTCAGCATGGCAACAACGAAAAGGCTTTCAATGCTGGTAATTCTTTAACAGTATGCTTATTAAAGCTTACTTGCATCTTACAATCTCAGACAAGCTTACCTGATGTCATTAAATCATTGCTACATAAACAGAGCAACAGGGCACTGTGACAGCATGCATCTCCTGAATAATAAGAAGCATAAATCAACAGTATAAAAATGACAGAAAACCAGAACATTCTGCAAAATCAAGGACAGATGAAAAGCCATGGTCGTACTTGTGGTCTACCTTGGATGGGGGTTGCAGAGTGCACACTTACAGTGTATAACTGCTCCTTGCCTTGCTTGGACACATCCAGAGCCACTACAATGGGGAGTGGGGTGCAACAAGTACGTCACAATTTGAAATGCCTCTGGTTGACAGTGATGGCTCTGACACTCATACCTTTCAACTTCAGAGCAAGAAATCTGGACAAAGCCATACATAAAACTAGACGTGGGACACAGGCCCAAAAATAAGGACAGTTTTTAAAAATTGCTCATATTAACTTAGATAATAGAACAGTAGTAGGTCTTGCATTAGTATGAATTTTCTGAAGGGTATGAAATCTGAAACTCAAATGTCTGCCATTATTTTCTAACTTCAGTCTTTAATAACTTGCCACTAATTTGCCATAAAACCACAATTTTATGAAAAATAGACCAAAAATGTGATGCAAAAATATAAAGTTGCCACACAATACAGCTGGGAACCCGTCAAAAAAGGGACACCTTTTTAATATTAACACTGTTAACTTGAACAGCTAACTCATAGCAAGATGTTGTCCCGTTAGATTCTCAGCTAGATCGTCTTGTGTGAAGGCATGCGTGAATGGGGTGTGCCTTCATTGAAGGTTGTGCGTCAGGGCTGGTAACCCGGTATGTAAAAATCCACTACCAATCATTAGCGGACTGGAGTTCTGTTGTGGTGACCCCTAACCGGGAAAAGCTGAAAGACACAAACAAACTTGAGCAGCTAACAATTTTTGAGTATCTACATGCATTTCTGAAATAAAAGTAATAACTCTCATCATTACAGTTATATATAATTGTAAACCCTTCACATTTTCTTCCAAAATTGCCATTTTGAGGAGGGATTATTAGGGGAGAGCAACATTTTGAGCCAAAATTGGGGACAATGGAGAGGTTTGGATATTCCGAATTCTACAAAGCGATTTGCATATACCTCTTAATGCAGGAAATCTGGACAAGGCCAAATATATTTGGGGAACATACATACACTACTGAAAATTGCTCTTGTATAAACTTAAGACAGTTGATAGGTCTTGCATTAGCATGCATTTTTCTGAAGGTTATGACGTCTGAAACTCAATGTCTGTCATTTAGTGACTTCATTCCTAAATGATTTACTAGAAAACCACAAATTTTATGAGGAACAAACCAAAAATAAGAAGCAAATATCTAATCATTCTGCAAAAATATGGACAACAGAGGTATAGTTCAACCGGGGCCTGTCGGAGTTTGCTACCCACCCCCCCCTCACAAAATCATGGTCGAATGGAGCCTCCCCCTGCAGCCATTCCAATGTCCTATTCCTTTGTTATTTTGCCCCATTTACCATAAACACTGTAATGTGCATACTGCTTTACTTCTGCGATGATTTAGATTTCATTTGAAAGTTTTATTTTGCATTTTACAGCACAAACCCCAATAGATATCTGTTAAAGCAATGCAGTCTCACAATGAAAATAGACTTAGCATTAAAACTTCTCTGCCCTTGAAACTCACATGCATTGAAACCCACATTCAAAGAAAATAAATTTTGCCAGTGGCAGATTAACTCTGGGCCGTTTTCAAAATCATAGGCCCCTTAAACATGAAACATACACATGCTCTTTGATACCCCTTCCTGACTTGCATTATATTCCTTGTACAATACAGTACAGTTGTTAGAGGTCATTTTAAATTTGTTGTTTTGAAGATTTTTCCAGTAAACAATGAAACAAAATGCATACACCAATGTCAAAACTGCCCAATTCAGAACATTTCAATCATAAAAAGTCTATTCAACCTTCTATAGTCCACCAGTATCAGTAAATATGCACAATCTCTGAAGTAGTAAAATCCACATTAAAGAAATCTGTAACTAAGAGGTTGCTGCTAGCAAACAACTTTATGTCATTGTTTCATCTACAAATAAAGTGCCTGTTGCCTTGAAGAATAAATTGCCTTTGTTGCATGCATTAAAAAAAATAAGCTAGTAATACCGTAATAGGGAATGGAAGCAAACTGATAGGTTCATAGTTACTAGGTATCTTTGCCAAAGAGGACTGCAGCATCCACCCCCTTTACAATACAGTACAGTATCAGCAATGCATCTACCTACTGTGGGAGTAGAACCCACAGCCTTCAGCATCAAAAGCAAGTACACTACCTGTTGTGTTAACATTGCAAGCAGATTAAGCAGCACTAAATTTTTGCTCCCCTGCAGCTCTCAGCTCCTTGAAAAATCTACTCGACACTCAGCTGCATCTCTGAACTTTGCAGCACAAATCTGGAAAAAGCCAAAATTTATTGGGGGGGGGACAAAAGGCCAAAAACCAGGGACAAATTTTAAACATTGCTTGTATAATGTTGGAAAGTTGCTAGAATAAAATGCTGCGTTACCACCATACATTTCACTGCCACGTCTTGAACCCAGGGGACCCTGTGCAAAACAGTCAGAGCAACATACCACTATGTCAAATCAGCTGTTTTGTGAAAGAGGAAGACTGAAACTTTAGTGAATTCAGTTCTCACCATAGCACAGCTGTCAACCTCTTAGCACAAAACACCTGAACAAAGCCAATAATGGGTGAATACAGCCCCCAAACATTCAGTGAATTCAGTTCTCACCACAGCTCTCAACCTCTTAGCAAAAAACACCTGGACAAAGCCATTAATGTGGGAATAAAGCCCCCAAACATATTCAATGAATTCAGTTCTTACCATAGCTCTCAACCTTAGCACAAAACCTGGATGAAGCCAATAACGAGGGGGAATACAGTCCCAAAGATAGGGATAAATTCCAAAATATCCATCGTATACACTTAGAAAATTGCTAGAATAAAAGCTTTTGTGTTACCATGCACTTTCTGAAGAATATGAAGTCTGATATTCAAATTGAGTGTCATTTTTTTTTAACATTTGTTAACCAGGAAAGTCTGACTTGGAACAAAAGCTAATTTTTAGCAGAGGCCCAGGGAGAAACTCCAGACAGACATGTTTTTGTAAGATGGAAGGAAACAAAAACAGGGAGGGCATACCAATTCCACACAGAAGGTAAGGCATCCCAGCCAAGAATCAAACCAGAGAACATGTAGCTGTCAGGCAACAATGCTACCACTGCACCAATGCACTACTGGCTTTTCAAGGACACAAATACAGAAGCCACAGATTTTATGAGGAACAAAAAGTATGAGGGGAAAAACCTACAACATTTTTACAAATGGTGGTGGGTAGGGATTTCAGGCTCTTGCCACTTGGGCCGAAGGTATAGGGTTCAAGCCTTATTCTCTACCCACCACCATGTAGCACCTGGGGCATTTTACACACACACCTCTGAAAGTGTCCCATCTTCCGTTCACACTACTCACTGCTCACACACCTGCTCTGAATGTTTGTTTCAGTTCCCTTCTGAAAGTGTCCCGGCAGTCTTCCATCCGTTTCAGTTCCTGCTCACTCGCGGAGTCGCATCCCATCTTCAGTGAAGTCCTCTAAACCATCCGTTCGGCACACCAAATATGATGTCAGCATTCTCTGTACGTTCCCGCACTGCACGTGATGATGTCAGCATGACTGGACTTCTTTCTTCTTAAACACCCTAAAAAAAAACTTTTTTTAAATTAAAATATTTAGTCAGCGGATTCCAGGGGGGTGCAAGTGCACCCCCTTGCACCTGCCTGCGGGCACCCTTGCCGATAGGAATCCATTTTGGGATATTAGGTCAAAAGATCTGGAAGGAAGTATGTAGAAAAGTACAGTTGTGTAAAATCTTACCATAACAGTACATGTCCTGGCCTTCGCCACTGCAGTATTCCTTACAAATGGGGGATTCCCTGCTGTGAAGCAGTCTTCCCAGTTTACAAAAGTCTACCATTGCTTTAAGGTCGGCGCTGAATATATCACCTCTGCCTACCTCCTTGCGTAAGGTAGGGCATAAAGGTAATGTTCAGGTGTACCATCCTCAGAACTTTTTGCCACAAGTCCAAATGCTGTTTTAACCACCAAACTGTTGCATACATCTTTTTACAATTTTTCTGTACATTTGTTTTTCTGTGCTTACTCCGGTTTGCTGGAGTCCTCCCAGTTACAGATCCCTTTAAAACCGAGATTTTTCATGTT
>NW_025051374.1:0-12735 GCF_019279795.1 Protopterus annectens | reverse complement strand
CTCAGTGGCCAGCAATATCTGTTCTGGGCTCATATCAGTGCCTTTTAATATCAGTTCAGGGTTCATCTCAGTGTCCACTGATATCTGTTCAGGGCTCATATCAGTGCCTTTTAATATCAGTTCAGGGCTCATCTTTTGTCCTGTGATATCTATTCAGGGCTCATCTCAGTGTCCTGTGATATCATTTCAGAGCTCATCTCAGTGTCCTCTGATATCCGTTTAGGGCTCATATTAGTACCCTTTAATATCAATTCAGGGCTCATCTCAGTGTCCAGTGATATCTGTTCAGGGTTGATCTCAGCATCCTGTGATATCTGTTCTGGGCTGATCTCAGTGTCCTGTAATATCTGTTCAGTGCTGGTCTCAGTGTCCTGTGATATCTGTTCAGGGCTCATATCAGTACCCTTTGATAGGAATTCAGGGCTCACCCAGCCCAGCAACTTGTAGTTTATTGGCCATTTTGGGTCAATTCCTGGCTCTTTTCAACCCCCTGCTATGAAATAGCCCAAGCAGCCGCTTTTAAGCCAAAGGCTTTTGTATAAATTAAGCGCGCATAGTTGCTCATAGAGCAGCATAGGGCAGCGCCGGTTAATCAAGTTAAAACTATTTCTGACTCCGTAAAGAGGGTACAATGATAGGATGATACAGACTAAGATAGAACATAGTGGTCAGGGGAGAACCAAGGAATATAAACCTTGGTTGGGATAAGGGGACGTAATGCATTCTCTCTTGCCTGCTGTAAAGAAAACTAATGGACCTAAGATGTTCTTTACCTACAGCAGTAACATCAGACATTCAGGCCATTGTCCAAAAGGGGAATTGGAACATATTAAGGGGACGATAGATTATGTGAGATCATCAAGGTCATAATAATCTAGTTTTGCTTACAGACGAATAATCTCAAAGATTTGTTGGTGTAGAGAGAGCGGGAGCCTCTGGTAACAAAATTTGGATGAGCAAAGCTGGAACATTACCATGTGGGTAATTGTAAAGCATGTACCAGCATAAAACCAGAGATCCATCCTTTTTGCAATCAATCCAGTGGATGGACCCGAAGGTTTAAATTTCAAAGCAAGGAACAATCGTGCAGGACAACACATGTGGTCTATATGTGGAGTGCCAAAAATGTGATGGCTTATTATAGGGATGACAACAAACATGTTGAAAGTTGTAGAATACTGCAACATCTTTCTTGCTTTATTAGGAATAAGCAGTAGAGCAAAATGCTTTATATAAGCATGTGGAAAACAATCCAACCCATACTTTTTTATGTTTAAAAGCTATTGTAAATGTTAGATTCTAGAGTTAGAGGAGGTGAGCATTAAATTGTATACAGAGACTTTTAGAATCAAAGTGGATCATTACACTTACTTCACATAGGTATCCAGGGCTTAAATGACAAGATACCTTTAAAACCTGCATTACAAAATATGCGGGTCCAAATATCAGCAGTTGATTGGTTGAAGCTTGTTTTAAATGTGAAATTTTATGTGTTTCATTGTCTGATGAAGGGGTTGGTGAACCCGAAAAGTTTTACTTACTAATTGGAGTACTTTTTATTAAAAACTTTCTTCACATAGCGGTGTCGAGCCAGTCTTTTTTCTTGTTTGACTCCGTAAAGTCTACTCTTCAATTTTTCCCTTAGAACTGCTCTACTTGCAATCTAAACAGCCTATTCTCTAACTTCTAAAAAGCTCCAGCACTTGCTCCTAAAAAGCATTTATTTATACAGGTAAAGCACTCTTAAACAAAAAGAAAGTACTTTCTTTCACCTAAATTCCCTTGAGTTCCCATTTCCCTATAGATCCTTTCTGACTCAGTTATACAGCAATCTTTTCACTATTATTCTAGCATGTCGAGAAGGGTCAGTTGCTGGCATCCTCTCACATTCAGCACTGGTGAACCTGGGAATCTTGAGAGCAATGTTACACATTCTTCCTCATGTACACAGAACAGCCCTCTCCTCCTCCCAACAAATACAAATATAATGCGAGATACAACTATATAGCTGGAAACTGGAGGCTGAGCCTCTCCCAAATCAGTACTGGCAAGACACCAGCAGGAGGAGAAGGTAACCCACTTTTACACCACAAGCCCCAGTCTCACATAGAACTATGATTCCAAAAACCAAACAGACATACGAAGAACAAAATTTGAGGAACACAGCAGCTGCAAATGAGAAAACAGGATGACAAAGCAAAATCACAGTCGTGCAAACTGCACATGCTGTTTCCGAAAGGCCTTAAAAGTCAAAAATACTTTTAACAACCATTAGGGAGCTTTGTTGGCCCATGAAAGCACTTTTCGGAGAGACTTCTATCTCTCCTTCCTCGAACAAAATGAGAGGGTCAGCCAGTTTAGCGTAGTCAAACTTTAGCTTTAAAGAGGGTATTTGTTAGACCAATCTAACCACTCAGAAAACAACACAATTGTCAATCAGCAATTCAACAGCTTGTGAGTTTGGGTGAAATCATACAGAACCAACTAGCTAAAATGTTAGAAACAAAAATAAAACTTCTCGATTTCTTTAAAAATGTTGAATTATTTAGCCATTTTAAAAACATTGTGTCTTCCAGCCTTTTCTATCATAAAAGGGATATAATATCTATCAGTGCTCTTATACGTAATATACATTAAATTCTTATGTTGTGTAAAAGTGCATAGCCAGTCAATCGCGTAGAATTATAAATTACACGCATTACCGTTTTAACTACATTCAAAAGAGCTGAGTTTTGAACATTTAAATTTAAATTTAAATTTATCCTCATAGGTGCTGAACATTTAAATGATTGTTAGCATGGAACTATTAAAACTCTCATGAGTAAGCTTTCCAAATATTAACACCTATAGGTTTAAAGGAAGTTTTGAAATTTAAAAATTTTAAAACAAAAACTTTCTATACATTTTCAAATGTCACTGTTGTTATAACAACAGTATGCTCTAAGAATTAGGCTGAATCAATTATTAGTTTTAGTGTTTAATTTTTATAATACCTGCAGCTTATACTTGGAGAATAATATTGCAAACCTAATGTGTTTCAATATTTATGACGATGCTAATAAAGTTTTAATGGTTTGTTACAGTTGTAAATGGATACAAATTCACACTACTGTACCATGCATGGCATTATGTTGTTCTCTTAAATGTGATACATGCGCAAATAGTTGATGTCAATGTAAAATCTTCTATTATAGGTCGACACTCAACACTTCGCTTCAGTAAAGGTCTCCCTATGCATTTAGTGTTAGATTTAAAATACAGGCGTCATTCAAAATGGAAACCAAATCCTCAAAAAAATATGACTTAGCTTATGCATGGAGAGTTTCCAAAAGCTCCCTGCTACCAGGTCACTGCAAAGATGCTACAACTTTTACAGTTGGCTAATAGTTTTACAAAAATACAAGTGAGACATATTGCTTCACGGCTTAAGCCAGGGTGTGTGTGTGCAGATGTCCTAAGCTGCCATAATAGCTCTTCCTTTTCTAACAACAATTGCCATGGACCTGAAAACCTGAAAAGCCCACGTATTCTAATGGATTCCTGCACTTTGGTAGTTGCCACCCTATCCATCAAAAAAGAGCTGTGGTTAAGGGGCAGATGGATTTAGGCATGGATGATAAATCCCAAAGATGAGGATTTCCATTATGAATGTACCAATTTAACTGCTATGTTTGCTAATAGAAATTATCCCAATTCTCTCATTCTTGGAGATCATCTGAAGTGAAACACAAAAAGGGAACTGCCATTTCTTTAGACCATCCTTAATAGAGCAGGGTCAAACTTGATTGACTAACCAAGACTCTGTGGGGCCTGAACAGAAAGGAGTGGTGAGGAAGCTGATATAAGTCAGATTCTTGTGCACATTTCTCAATTGATCACCATTTTATTAGGGAATTCTGCAGAAAAGGTGGGCCAACATAAAAGAAGATACAAACTTTTATGCAATTGTTGTGGTACAATAATTCCAGTATGTAGCCTTTAGAAGGATTTAACTTAAACAGATTACAGAAATGTTGCCAAAAATAGTTTCATTTAATAAAAAGTTAAAGGGTATGGTTAAATGTGGATTGTGCAACCAGTGTAAATTCATGCAGCGTAAGTGGTATGTGGTTATCAACAATACTTAGAAATACAAATTAACAGGTAACTCACCTGCTCCATCTTAAGGCCAGTGGTGTATGGCATAGGCAAGCTGTAAGCAGTGCCCTGCTTTCTATATATAAGCAGGAAAAGACTGAGAGGGCACTGCATAAAGAGTGTATGTGAGCATTTATATGCTATTTCTAAGAGCCACACTAACAACGCTCTGGCCTTCCATGTTATGGACAATAAAGAACATAGTTTCAGATTTATGGTTCTGAAACAAATTAAGACACTAAAATGTTTTCAGGGTCCATGGCAATTGTTGTTAGAAAAGGAAGAGCTATTATGGCAGCTTAGGACATCTGCACACACACCTGGCTTAAATGAAGCAATATCATTTCACTTGTATTTTAAAACTATTAGCTTGTAAAAAGGTAGCATCTTTTGACCTGTCAGCAGGAGCTTTTGAAACTCTCCATGCATAGCTAAGTCATATTTTTGATTTGTTCCATTTTGAATGACGCTGCATTTAGCGTCTAACACAAAATGCATAGGGACTTTACGAATGAAGTGTTGAGTTGACTCTATGTAGGATTTTACATTGATCAACTATTTAACGATGTATCGCATTTAAGAGAACAACATAATGCCATTAGACAATAGTGGTGTATCCATTTTAACAAACCACAAAACTTCATTAAACGCCGTCATAAATATTGAAACACATTAGGTTTACACATATTCCTACTCCAATTATAAGCTGCAGGTATTATAAAATTAAACACTAAAACTAATAATTGGTTCTTCTTAGAGCATATTTATAACAACAGACATTTGAAATGTATAGAAGTTTTTGTTTTAAAGTTTTAAAATTTTAAATTTCAAAACTTTAAACTTATAGGTGTTAATATTTGGAAAGCTACCATGAGAGTTTTGTAGTTCCATGCTAACAATCATTTAAATCGTTAAGCACTATAGAGTTAAATTTAAATTTAAATTTAAATGTTTAAGGCTCAGCCTTTGATGTAGTTGCAATTATTACGTAATTTATAATTTACGATTTGTGTGTATACACTTTTACACAACATAAGAACAATGTAGATATTACGTATAAGAGCACTGATAGATATTATATCCTTTATGATAGAAAAGGCTGGAAGTTTTGTGTTTTAAATATGAAATAATTCACATTTTAAAGTGAAGTTTTGTTTTGTTTCTAACATTTAGCTGCTGGTTCTGTATGATTTTAAACTCACAAGCTGTTGAATTGGTAATTGGTAATTTGTTTTCTAATTGGTTAATTAGTTAACAACACCCTTTTTAAAGAAAGTTTGATACTACAACTGGTTGTTTCATTTTTGTCTGAGGAAGGAGAGATAGAAGTCTCTCCGAAAGTGCTTGTGGTTAATAAAAGCTCTAATATTACAGCGCATGGACTTTTGTTGCCTTCTTTGGAACAGTTTTACCGGACTGTGGATTTTACTTTATCATCTGTTTTCCTTACGCTTAGCAGCTTGTTCCCTCGAATTTTTGTTCTCACATAGAACTATCACAACTGCAAACCAAACACATAAACACACAAAAACATACTCGGAGGCGCTGATTAAAAATCTACCAAAACAACAGAGGCCTCCAAAACAGACACCCAAGCAACCGCCACCTCAAGATATAGCACATGCAACACATAGTTCACAAAGTCAGTGTGCTAAACAGTCACATCCCTTAAGGCCAAACAACATGCCAGACACACTTGTAATAGGTGACTCCATAGTCAGACACACTGACGTCCCGCTCACCAGACTGAACAAGGATAAGGTCACAGTAAGCTGCCTGTCGGGAGCTAGAATCCGCCACACAACTTACAAGCACTCAGGTCACTCCACAGCAAGTACAAATATGACTCAGTCATTGTACATGCCCGGTGTGAACGACCTGAGACCTCCCTGGACTACATGAAAGACATAGAGGAGCTCTCTGATTATGTAGCCCAGGCTCAAATGACCCTGACTCTGAGCAGCATCTTACCCTCACCAAGAATGATGCCACAGTACAAAGACAAAATGATCAGTTTTAACAATTGGCTTAATTACTGGTGTCATTCAAAGGGGATCCAATGTCTGTCTTTGGGATGACATGTCAAGCCACGCTACTTCACAAGGGATGGCTTGCACCTGTCACCCCTGGGCTTCCGGATATTGGCCAAGGCTCTTGCCACCTCCATAGTGCCTTTTAGGCAAGGCTCAAATGACAAACCTACCTCCTAGAAAACACAAGTGGAAAAAATAAAGGTAATGCTGCTCAATGCCAGAAGTCTAAACCTCAACATGCACGCCTCAAGCCCTCCTCAGTATGGAGAACATCGATGTCTGTGCAGTGACTGAAACCTGGTTCAAGGCTCCTGAGAGCACCCCAGCACTATCAGGTTTTACCTCATATCATGCTTTCCGGCCCCAAAACTTGGACCGAACCACAAAAGGAGGGGGAGTATCCATATTCATCAAAGATACCCACACCTCCAGGTTAGTGAAAACGCACGAAGCATCGGAGACCATCCAGGTGCAACTAACCATAGGCAAAACTGCCTTACAATTTGTAGTATGCTACAGACCACTGTCTCAAACTCAGGAAACTCACACAGCCTTCCTGAAGACACTGGAGAGTATGAATGTCTCTCCAAATACCATCATGTTGGGAGACTTCAACTACCCAAACATAGACTGGGAACATTACTCAAGCCCAAACACCCTAGCCCAAAGGTTCCTAGAATTCATGCCCAAACACCCTAGCCCAAAGGTTCCTAGAATTCATAAACTCAAATGCGATGGAACAATTAGTCACCATTCCCACAAGAGGAGACAATATACTAGACCTGATCATCACAAACATGGGGACAAAATGCTCCACACCGGAAGTATATCCCTCATTGGTAAGATCAGACCATTAATTAATCTCTCTGGAAATCCACATCCCACCCCCACCCCCTGCACAAAAGACCACAGTGAAGAACTTCTCAAAAGCCAACTTCACACTTCTTAAGACTGAAGTGGTATCCTTCAAGGTCCCTGGGCCAGTGGAAACCACAACCCACACTGCTGAATCCTAAGCAAATGCCTTCTATGGGCACCTTCAAGAATGCATGGATCATGCAATCCCAAATAAAACCAAGACCCATTCCCTCAAAGGCAGTAGCCGGTCTGGTGGACCCCAGCCATAAACAAACTTTACAACAGAAGCTACTACATGACAGAGCAAAATCCCTAAATGGGAAGGCATCTCTGATCAGTACTAGCAAAATACTACGATCACTCATAAAATCATCCAAGGCCAACTTTGAAAGAAAAATCGCAAAAGACACAAAAGACAATCACAAGGCCTTCTTTAGCTATGTTAGAAACCTGGGTGGAAACTCCCAGATATGCTCAGAGTTAGTCCAAAATGACAATAAATACACTGAACCCACTGACATTGCCAACATTCTGGCAGATAGGTTCAGTGCAAATTTCTCCTCCCCCTCCCCCCAAAAGGAGAAATAACTAACCCAGCAGAGTGTAGCCTCCCTAACATCTCAGATGTCCAGGTAAGAGACGCCCTCTCTAAAGTTAAAAACACAGCATCAATGGGACCGGACGGTGTCCCGGGCTGTGTGCTACATGAACTCCAAGAGGAACTAAACCCAAACATAAGGCTGCTGTTTAATCTTAGCCTTACTACAGGATACGTACCCAAAGAGTGGCGTATGGCAACAGTGGTCCCACTTCACAAAGGCGGTGCTTCTACGGACCCTGGAAATTACCGCCCCATAAGCTTGATGAGCCTGGTCTGCAAAGCAATGGAGAGGATCATTATGGAACTCATAAACAAAGACATTGGGGACCTACAAACATTGGATCCTACCCAATTTGGCTTTGTCAAGGGCAGATCCTGCCTTTTGAACTTGGACAACTTTTTTGAAACTGTCACTAAGGCCATTGATGAAGGTAAGGCAGTTCACACAGCCTACCATGACCTTGCAAAAGCCTTTGACACAATACCACACTCGGGCATCATAGACAAACTCACCAGCTTAAATGTAAATCCATATGTCATGAGATGGGTTGCAAACTGGCTCAAGGACAGAACCAACAGGGTCAGAGTTGCTGGAGTTATGTCAGACTCTAAGCCAGTCACAAGTCGTGTCCCACAGGGCTCAGTCCTGGGACCCCTCTTGTTTGGCATTTATTTTTCTGAAGTACAGGCAAACATAGGAGGATTGTGGCTGACAAAGTTCGCAGATGACTGCAAACTGGGCGCTATAATTGATACTCCAGAGGACACAAACATCCTTCAGAGAGGACTCATAGAAATGGATAATTAGTGCCAGAGCCGTGGCCTTAAGCTTAACGCCAAAAAATGTATAGTCATACCCTTTGGGAAAAACAAAGTACCCACAAATTACCACATAGGTGGTAATCCATTAAGTATGGAAGAGGTAATCAGGGACCTAGGGACCCAGGTTGACAGTAACCTCTCATTTGACACTCACATTGCCAAAGTGGTTAGGAAGACCTTCTATATTGCCCAACTTATCAAGAAGGGTTTCACATCTAGATCAAGAGAAGTCATTGTGCCCCTGTACTCATCTCTTATTAGGCCAATGATTGAGTACAATGCCCCATTTGGGATGTATCTTACCCGACACCTGCAGCAGTTGGAAAGACCCCAAAAGTTCCTCACTAAGAGGATAAAGGGTCTTAAACATATGTCATATGCTGCCCGACTGAAAAAACTCCAGCTCTATTCAGTCGATATCGCCTACTCAGAGGTGACCTGTGCCTAACGTACAAGGCCATGTCCAATCCTGAATTAATGGACATGCTCCACCTCAAAAAATCCAAATCCATCAGAGCCACGAGAGCAAGAGACTTAAACCTCAACACAGAAATAAATAGGATGTGCTGGAGGGACAGATTCATAACCCAGAGGCCCCCTACACTCTGGAACAGAATCCCAATCCATGTTAGGCAGAGCCCCTCACTAACTCTATTCAAGAGAAGTCTTGACGAGTGGATGGGAGATCGTAGGTTTACTCCGGGGGTCATCTCTGTGTCACTACTAGACAGAGGCACAGTAAACTAAACCCTAAATGGGCATAGTATTCTCATCCTAAGGGGTGGTGAAAGCCACACACACTCTGGCTAGGCTTATAAATGCCCTAGGGCAGATAGCCTAGTACGAACCTATGAACCTATCTCAGTGTCCTGTGATATCTGTGCAGGTCTCATCTCAGTGTCCTGTGATATCTGTTCAGGTCTCATCTCAGTGCCCTGTGATATCTGTTCAGGGCTCATCTCAGCGTCCCATGATGTCTGTTCAGGGCTCATCTCAGTGTCCTGTGATATCTGTTCAGGGTGCATCTCAGCGTCCTGTGATATCTGTTCAGGGCTCATCTCAGTGCCCTGTGATATCTCTTCAGGGCTCATCTCAGTGTCCTGTGATATGTGTTCAAATCTCATATCAGTGCCCTTTAATATCAGTTCAGGGCTCATCTCAGTGTCCTGTGGTATCTGTTCAGGGCTCATCTCAGTGTCCAGTGATAGGTTCATAGGTTCATACTAGGCTATCTGCCCCGGGGCAATTATAAGCCTAGCCCGATTCTGTATGGCTTACGCCACCCCTTGATTTTAGTATACTGTGCCCTTTTTAATGTTTAGTTTACTGTGCCTCTGTCCAATAGTGACACGGGAGTAATCCCTGGGACAAACCTACGATCCCCCATCCACCTATCGAGATTCTTCTTGAAGAGATTCAGTGAGGTGCTCTGCCTCACATGAACTGAAATTCTATTCCAGAGAGAAGGGAGCCTCTGGGTTATGAACCTGTCCCTCCAGCAAGTTCTATTTATTTCTGTGCTGAGGTTCAAGTCCCTCGAGTGTGTGGCTCTAAGGGATTTAGACTTACTGAGGTGGAGCATGTCCATTAATTCTGGATTTGACATACCTTTGTATGTCAGGCATAGATCGCCTCGAAGTAGGCGGTATGCAACTGAGTAGAGCTGGAGTTTTTTTAACCGAGCAGCATACGGCATCTGTTTGAGACCCTTGATCCTCTTGGTGAGATAATTTTGGGGTCTTTCTAATTGCTGCAGTTGCCGGGTAAGGTACATCCCAAAAGGGGCATTGTATTCTATGATGGGCCTGATGAGGGATGAATAAAGTACTCGATTACCTCTCTTGATCTAGATGTGAAACCCTTTGTGATGAGGTGGGCTATGTAGGTCTTTCTAACCACTTTGGCAATGTGGTTTTCAAAGGAGAGATTGCTATCAACTTGGGTCCCTAGGTCCCTAATAACTTTCTCTGTACTTAATGGGTTTCCGCCTATGTGGTAATTTGTGGGCACATTGTTTTTGCCAAAGGGTATGACTATACATTTTTTTGGCATTTAGCTTTAAACCATGGTGCTGGCACCAGTTATCTTTCTCTGTGAGACCTTTTTGAAGGATGTTTGTGTCAGCTGGAGAGTTGATTATGGTGCCCAGTTTGCAGTTGTCTGCGAACTTGGTGAGCCATAGTCCTCCCACATTTGCATGTACCTCGGAAAAGTATATACCGAACAAGAGTGGTCCAAGGACAGAACCCTGAGGGACGCCACTTGTGACCGGTTTCGAGTCGGACATGGCTCCAGCAACTCTCACTCTGTGGGTTCTGTCTTTGAGCCAGTTTTGACTCCATCTTTGTGACATAGGGTTTATATTTAAGCTGGATAGCTTATCTATGATGCCCGGGGTATTGTGTCAAATGCCTTGCAAGGTCCAGATAGGCTGTGGACTACCTTCCTTCATCTATGGCTTTGGTGACTGTTTCAAGAAGTCAACCAGGTTCAAAGGCAGGATCTGCCCTTGACAAAGCCGAACTGGGTAGGATCTAGTGTCTGTAGGTCCCCAATGTCTCTTGTTTTATGAGCTCCATGATGATCTCCATAGCCTTTGCAGACTAAGCTAGTCAGGCTTTATGGGGCTTATAGTTACCAGGGTCCGTGAGAGGCTCCATCTCCTTTTGTGGGAGGGACCACTGTTGCTGTACGCCATTCTGTGGGCACATATCCTGTAGTGAGGCTGAGATTGTATAGCTGTTTTATTTGAGGGATTAGTTCCTCTTGGAGTTCATGTAGGGATGCAACCTGGGACGCTTCTGGCATCTGGTCCCATGGAAGCAGTGTTTTTGCTTTGGAGAGGGCAGCCTCACCTGAGCATCAGAGATGTTTGGGAGGCAAGCCCTCCGCTGGGATAGATACTCTGCTCTTTGTGGGGGAGGGGGTGGAGAAGTTTGCACTGAACCTTGTCTGCCAGGATAATAATGGCTTTATGTCTTGTGGGTTCACAGTGCATATTTTTGTCGCTTAGAATCAACTCAGGAACAAGTCTGGGGAGTTGCATCCCAGGTTTCTGCAAACATAACTGAAAAAAAGCCTTATGATTGTTCTCTTGGTGTCCTGTGTAATTTTTCCCTGCTCGAGGTCTGGCCTTGGAGGATTTTGTATGAGGGGATCAGAATTTTTTGCCATAGTACTGATCAGAGATGCCATCCCTATTAGGGATTTTGCTCTATCATGTAGTAGCTTCCTTCTTTCTGTTGTAATGAGACACTGGGAGATGTTTCTCCTGGAACAGATATCACAGGATGCTGAGATGGTGAACAGATATCACAGGATGCTGAGATGGTGATATCTATTCAGGGCTCATATCAGTGCCTTTTTAATATCAGTTCAGGGCTCATCTCGTGTCCTGTGATATATGTTCAGGTCTCATCCCAGAGTCCTGTGATATCAGTTCAGGGCTCATCTCAGTGTCCTCTGATATCTGTTCAGGGCTCATATTAGTACCCTTTAATATCAGTTCAGGGCTCATCATAGTGTCCTGTGATATCTGTTCAGGGCTCATCTCAGCATCCTGTGATATCTGTTCAGGGCTCATCTCAGTGTCCTGTGATATCTGTTCAGGGCTCATATCAGTACCCTTTAATAGGAGTTCAGGGCTCATCTCAGTGTCCTGTGATATCTGTGCAGGTCTCATCTCAGTGTCCTGTGATATCTGTTCAGAGCTTATCTCAGTGCTTTGTGATATCTGTTCAGGTCTCATCTCAGTGCCCTGTGATATCTGTTCAGGGCTCATCTCTGCATCCCATGATGTCTGTTCAGGGCTTATCTCAGTGTCCTGTGATATCTGTTCAGGGCTCATCTCAGCATCCTGTGATATCTGTTCAGGGCTCATCTCAGTGCCCTGTGATATCTCTTCAGGGTTCATCTCAGTGTCCTGTGATATGTGTTCAAATCCCATATCAGTGCCCTTTAATATCAGTTCAGGGCTCATCTCAGTGTCCAGTGATATCTATTCAGGGCTCATATCAGTGCCTTTTTAATATCAGTTCAGGGCTCATCTTGTGTCCTGTGATATATGTTCAGGTCTCATCCCTGAGTCCTGTGATATCAGTTCAGGGCTCATCTCAGTGTCCTGTGATATGTGTAATGCTGCTAAACGCCAGAAGTCTTAACCTCAAGATGCACGCACTCAAAGCTCTCTTCAGTATGGAGAACATCGGAGCATCTGTGCAGTGACAGAAACCTGGTTCAAGGCTCCAGAGAGCACCCCAGCACTACCAGGCTATACCTCATATC
>NW_025051373.1:0-11977 GCF_019279795.1 Protopterus annectens | reverse complement strand
ATGTGTTCTCCTGCTAAAAATTTTCCAAACCATCTGCCTCGACCACCTTTGTACTTGCTAAATTCTGTGGTCCAAAAAAATCCACCATAGATCTTCCAGCTGCATGCTTGCAATTCTGCCTGTGTTTCTCACTGTTAGCATGTCATTGCAGGTCATGTCGTCCCCCATGATGGATTGTGAAATCTGTGTTATAAGTCTTACAGAAGGCAAATTTCACTTCGCGCCTACTCATAGAAAGCCAGTCAAAGGCACTTGCCCAACTTTGCTGAAAAATTGTGTATCTTCTCTTCTTTGGGGTGTGAGCTGTATCTATATCCCCGTCCTCACTATAGTCTGGGTAATCTATACCTAGCAGGTTTGCAAAACACAGTGGTGTTAAACAATTAAACAAATGGGGCTACAGTGCAGAAAGGAAAATTAGAAGATGTCCTCAATATCAAAGATATAAGACAACAGGGTCATAACCTACCCATATCACTGGAAGTTTCCTGACTTTGCACCCTCTTCTCTTGCTCATCTCTGCTCCTTTTGTTTACTATAAAGGCCTGCATGCTTCACTTCCTTGCCTCAATGACACTTTCAGTCCTCTGGTGCTCACTTGCCCACCTAACCAGTGTTGCAGAAGGGAAGAATGAATTTCATGACATTTAGTACTCCAAGTATCTTTGATTATATCTCAAAATCCATGCCAAGGAACACATGCAGCTTAACAAAGGCACTTACACACATCATGACAATACTACTTGCAAATACTACTTACATCTTACATTCACCACTTTAGATGTGGTCTACCCTTGTCCTACAGCCAGGTGTGTGCCTGGCAAAGATGCCTAAAAAGGTACTTAAAACCAGGGCCCTCTGTACTTTTACAATAACGTGCCATTTAAAGGGACAGTCCCAGGGATTTTTTTGTTTTGATTCTGGTCTTTGTTTACATTTTCAGTCTAGCTTTCTGGGCATGTCCCAACTATGGCTGCAGGGGTTGGGGGAGGGTGCTTACAGGAAGCTTCAGAGGTGTTAGGCAGATTCCTTCTCAAATTGCAGTTGTACTGACAGCAGCTCTCACTGAGTCATTCATTAGTTTCAACTGTCCTTTTTATCCTCAGAGAAACTAGCTTTTCAGCAATGTTATGACTTGACTTGCTAATACCCTGCAGGAAAGCATTTGAGCAGTGCAAAGTTAAAACATTGGTAAACAAGAGTTTTTAGTTAATTTCATTTCATATTTTATTTTGTGCAGATTTCTAAATGCAAGTTTCAAACATTAGTAAAAACAGTCTTGTTTCTTTTTTCATGTTCAAATTGATCTCTGAATACTAGCCAAGTGTGATGGTTTTCTTACCTGCTAATAGCTCTATAAAAAGGCATATGTGTGATACAGGGTTCAAACATGAGTAGACAGTCTTCGGTTCCTTTTATTTTGTAGTCTACTGTAGTATCCGGGCTGGTAATGTTGTTATTGCACTCTGGGGGCGTGGGGGAATTCAGCATGTACTGTTGGTTCTGTATTCTCTGGTAACTTGTTGTTTCCGGTGCTTGAATGACTTGCAGAAGTTGTGAGATGTAGCATGGGTGCGCACCTGAAGGCTCTTAATAAAGAAAGGCCTTACAACTCCAGAACCGTGTGGTCTCCCTTATTTATCCAGGATATCACATATTGGCGACGAGAGTGGGATGCCTCCGAGTCCGCTGCGAGTGAACCGGTGGGGTGCAGTTAATGTCGGACGACGAAGAGACGGGGCCCTGCGGAGTTATGTCTGGTTCCATATTTGGGGTCACTGGTGGCGCCGACTGTCAGACACAGACCTGGGAAGAGTATTGAGTGTTGGAACATTTTTTGAGAGCCAAACCAGATACTGGATGCGGGTTAATGACCATACTGCCCCAAACTTCGGTGAGGAGCAAGGCGTACAGTCTCATGAGAATTTATTGAGTCCTGATAAACCGGGGGATAAGTCGTTCACGCGAGGTTGGCGAGTTTACTTCAGTCCATTACAACCCAGGCAGTGCAATAGTCCAAAGGTTCAGATTAAATTCAAGGACTAGAATGGCAAATATAAACGGTAGCGGGTATGTTGCAGTGTTAAGGGGAATTGGCACAACATTGTGATTGTAGGGACAGACGGCTGAAATATTCTGAGATAGCTTCGTATGTGGCATTACCAGATGACACATTCAAGCATGAATTGTTGGCGGAGCCTGGTTATAGTTTACAAGGCCTTGAAGTTGGCACAAGCCATAGAGACATGAACTCTAGGAACATTCGTGATTTACAGCAAGAAGCATGGAAGGGGTGAAGCAGGCGTGCTACCCACTGCCAGTGCATAAAGTGGTCATGGGCATAAATCCTGAGCAAGTCTGGTCAGTGTGTATTATTACAGGTGTGAAGTGAACATCTGTCACCAGACTGTCGTTTTTAAATGAAAATGTCATGCTTGTGGAAAAAAGGGCCGTAACCAGAAAAAAAAATGTGCTAGTCCTTACCCTCTAGAGGTAGCCGAAACAGGGGAGGACAAGAGCAGCAGAGTGGACCAAAGAGGTACCATAAAGCGAAGCGACAGTACTCGCACCACATGCGAGGAAGGTACAGATCCAACAAACCAGGGAAGTAGAGGAAGTGTTTACTATGTTTAACCTGGACGAAAGATTAGGAAGAGTTGATCCCATTATAACCCAGTTGGACTTAAATGGTAAAATGGTGCAGTTTGAAGTGGATTATGGGGTGTAGTGTGACTGTTTTGTCAAAGGCTGAGTATGGGGAAGTTGTAGCCTGGGGAGCAGCTTGGAAGCTGCAGGACTGTTCATTGACTTTGAAAACATATACAGGTGAAACAGTTCCCACTTTAGGGATGGCAAAAGTAGCGGTCAAACATAAGACAAGGTCAGTTTACTTGATCATGGTAGTAGCAGATGTGGACCTAACCTGTTGGGCGGACGTGGTTAAAGGAGCTGGACATGGGCTGTCTGCAACTCCATAAAGTACAGAACCACAGGAGCTGACCTTGCAAGATGTGCTGGAGAACAGAGTGTTCAAAGAGGGTGGGTATGGGAGGGCCCACCAGCAAGATATACGTTGAAGGAAGCATAGCATAGTTTTATAAACCCGACCCGTGCCATATACCATGAAAAGAGGTTGAAGTTGGTTGGAGACTCACTAAAGCAAAGGTATAGTGAACCAGTAAAGTTTTCGAGATGGTGGCACCCATTGTTCCAATATTAAAGCCCGATGGTACTGTACATATGTAGTGATTACAAGTTAACAGTGAACCAAGTTTGAAGTTGGAGCAGTATCCATTGCAAAGGTGGAGGATGTGTTTAGCCCAGCGGAGGTGAAAGGTTTTAGTCGCTGGACCTCAGTCAGGCATATCAGCAGGTAGTGCTGGAAGAAGGTCAAAAGCATATGTCACATAACACTAAGAGTTTGTTCCAAGTCAATCGTTACCTTTTGGGGTTTCCTCTAGTCCAGCGATTTCAGAGAATAATGGAGGACTAGTGGCAGAAATTCGAAGGTGGCTGTGTATTTGGACGACATCCTGTTGATGAGCAGGAACAATCGGGAAACACTTGGAGAGCGCTGAATGAGGTACTGAGACGACTGCAAGCAGGTCTGGTGACGGGTAAATATTGCTTTCCTTGGAAAGAGCCAGAAGTTCTAGGTTACAAAAGGTGGATACGCCGGACTACACCCCTGCCAAACAAGGTAAAAGCTATCAAAAAGAGCCTACACCCACAAATGTTACAGAGCTGAAGGCCTGCAGAAACACTCAACTACTATAACAATTCCTGCCAAATCTGTCAACTGTTCAGCTCCTTCCCATAAATTGTTGAGAAAGGACACTTTGTGGTCGTGGCAAGAGGAACAGGACAAGCGTTTGAGCAGTCCAAGAACTGATGCAGTCCTCAAGTTTGGTGCATACGATAGTCACAGGACTTAATTCTGGCATGTGATGCCTCTGTATGGATTAGGGGCTGTATTGGCACACGGATGCCAGATGAACAAAGAGAGACCCTATTGGGTTCATGTCACGAACTTTGACACCAATGAGTCAAACTATTTGAATTAGACAAAGAGGATTGGCTGCCAATATTTGGAATTAAGAGGTTCTAAATACCTCTATGGCAGAAATTGCTATTTGCACCGATCCACAAGCCTTTGTGTGCTCTTCAATGAGATGAAAGCTGTACACGCAGATGGTTTCTCCCGTATTCAGAGATGGGATGTTACCTTGAGAGCTTATGAATACGAGATTGTGTCATAAGCCTGGGACACACCATGGCAATGCGGGCCGCTGAGTGGTCTGCCGCTACCAGGGCATGTCAAGGAAGAGGAAATGGAAGGACCGAGTGTTGATGATGGAGGGACATTACGTTGGTAATCGCAAAAGGAACTGGTGACTGGACACGGAAAGACCCAGTGTTAGCTAAGTGTTTCAGTGGGTCCAGCAGGGCTGGCCAATTCAGAAACCTGAACCAGGTTTTTCGACCTTCACGGTGAGAAAACAGAGACTGAGTGTGCAAACTGGATGTGTGTTGTGGGGGACCACGGTGATAATTCGCCTCCAGGAAAGTGCACTGTGCAACAATTGCATCAAGGTCATGTGGGTATAACCAGATGAAGACCTTAGCACAAAGTTATTTTGGTGGCCCAAGTTGGATACGACATTGAAGTGGATTGTGAAAGAGTGTAACACCTGTCAAGAACATCGTAACTTATAATGGGGGCACCACTACACCCATAGGAGTGGCCGAGTAGACCTGCTTGAGAGACTTCATATAGACTATGCTGGTCCTTTCTTAGGGGCAATGTTTTGATAATCATGGATGCTCATTCTAAATGGATGGATGCCTGTCAGTCAAAACACCACTTCTACCATTGCATTGAATGTCTAAGGAGTTTCAGTAACAAGGACTACCAGGACAATGGCAGCCAGATAATGCTTCATGTTTTACAGTGAAGGTTCAAGGTTTCTGGAAAAGAATGGCATCGATACATGTCACATAAGCACCATACCTTTGACTTCAAATGGTTTGTGCTGAAAGGGCAGTCAGACTTTTAAAGCAATGATGAAAAAAGCCGGAGAAGGTATAGCAACAAAGTGTCAAGGGTGTTATTCAATTGCAGTATTGCACCTTGATCTACTGCGGGTTTGTCACCTGCGAGATGTGCAGGACAGCGATTAAAGATTGACATTGGACCTGGTTCATCCCAACATCGAGCTAAGGTAGAGAGGGGATCAGTGGAGCAAAAGAGTATCACGATCGACGAGGCAGAAGAGAAGTTTCTTGGAAGATGCAGTGATGGCTTTCAGTTATGGACCTAAATGGATTCCAGGGTTCATTGTCCAGCGGACAGGTCCACTGTCGTGCCAGGTCAGGTTGAATGGAGGTTTCTTGGTGAGGAGACATGTAGATCCAGATTCCTGCGGGCCGAACAGAAGAGCGACCTCATGGGACACAAGCCCCCAGAGATACCGTGGTTTTGGGAGAAGGGCTTCGCAGTGGCAGGAGGATCTCAGATCTTAGACCTGAGGAGATGGCGGAAGTGAAGGAGAGGTTATTTTGGTTCGAGGATCCACTTGTTCCAGGAATGAACACTTGCAGTTACCAGAGGAGGTAACTGTGACATCCGGTCACTAAGGTGGTGCCATTCGCCCGTTCTAAGCGTGTGCTGGTTAAACCCTAGATACTTGAAAGGACTATCAATGTTAAAAGTGCATGTCTAGATTAACAGTACATAGCTCCGATTCTATAATGTGATATACCTAGCCATTTATTTAAAATAGTATTTGATATGTCATAACAAGGGAGGAATCAGTATCCGGGCTGGTAATGTTGTTTATTGTGCACTCTAGGAGGTAGCTGTGTGGGGAATTCAGCATGTACTGTTGGTTCTGTATTCTCCTGGTAACTTGTTGTTTCCGGTTAACTTGAATGACTTGCGAAGTTGTGAGAGATGCTTAACGTAAGGTGCGCACCTGAAGGCTCTTAATAAAGAAAGACCTTACAACTCCAGAACCGTGTGGTCTCCCTTATTTATCCAGGATACTCACATCTACATTTGCTCATATAAACTCAGAAAGCTGCTTTCGAAACCTAACACAATTTGCATTTACCATGCATTTTCTGAAGGATAAGAGTGCATGGGCTCAAATATAAGTCATTATTTAGTGACTTTCATCTTCATTGATTTGGAGGAGAAAGCATAGAATTTTATGTGGAACAGACCAAAAATATCGAGATGAAAATCTGGGCATTCTGCAAAAAGAATTTGGACAGTTAGGGAGGACTATTGGCGAACGAACACTCATCCTATTCCTTTAATTTCATATTTTATTTTGTGCTGTTCTCATGCATTTCCTACTATCGTGCTGTATGCTACATGTGTTGGTGACTTAGTGGTTTGCACTGTGCATGATATGCCCTTAAGCAGTTTTACTTCTCTTTCTACCTTTACAACTGTATGCATTGGTACTTGATTCCACTGTTATCTGTAGACAAGTAACTGGAATGATACAGTGTGGGGTTTGTATCATCATGCTGTGTCTGTATTGCCCTGATGAGTGGCTAATTCTGAGTCCTGTCTTGCCAATCCTTGGTCTTACGTGACGTACTTTTCAAACTGTTGCCTTTCCAAATTACTCACATGAAGGCAACCTCAGACCAGTGACACAATTAGTATCACTACCCTCTTCACTACCTCATATTTCTAATACCTTGCCCTTCATGGCAAAATCAATAGCAAAGAACAGATACTTTTCCTTGTATATATGTGTTGTGTCCTAACTTCATATACTGCTTTTGCACAATTATATACAGTGTCACTGTAGGGCTGCCACATCTCCTGGTGCCCCAAAGTTGGATTTTTGTCTGAAAATGCGAGATTTTGTAGGACAAACCACACCTACAACCAGTTACAAAGGACTGGACTTCCAGTTTACTGCCAAAATAAAAGCTCTTATTTTTTTAGAATTTGATTTATTTATACTGTTTCATATAATATTTAAGTGTTTCAAAGACACAATAATGGATTTATGCCATGTATTGAAGGAAATGTAAAGGGAAATATTTTTGTTCTAAAATTCTCAGCAATTTCCTGTGGGATCAGTAAAAGTATTTGGCTACAGTTCTGGTATTTCCACATTTTTGATGATTTTTCATAGGACACAACTGCCCAGGCAGTGGCTGTCCCTGCATAAAGTAAGGACATGTGAGTAACCCTATGTTACTGACATTATTGAAGATACACAGCACGCACTTTGGAAATCTGTTCTGTAAAATAATGATGTGGTCAGTGCTGCAATATAACCACATTTGCCCTTAATACTGTACTACTACCTGTCATTATTTCTAGATCAAGCATTCTCTTTTTCAATACAAAGGTTACATTCTCACTTTGTTATGGGGGACAATGTTAAACACAAGGGTACTATTCATCTGTCTTTTGACTGTATTACTGAGATTAGACAACATTATATTCTTTAATCAAATGTCAGTAAGTGTATAAATGAAATAATAAATGCACTTGAGACCAAAGAATGCAGGATCCAAGTTACACAAAGTTCTACTGAAGAAACAAATCTGGATATCATTACAGCATCTCATTACTAAAACTCACTTTTGACATCCCATCCTGACATACTTACTCAACTTAGTCCAACTAAACTAGGACAAAGCCCAACACCAAGAAGGACAAGCAGCACAGAGACTTTTAAATATTGCTCTTAACCTTAGAAATACTCTTATAAACCTAGAAAGAGTTTGTCACATTGTTAGAGTCTGTGTTCCACACATTGGCCCACTTAAGAGGGGTGAGACCTATAGTGACAAGCAGCAAAAAAGCGTACAAAACACTTTTAAAAACGTTGCTCTTAATAAACCCTAGAAAATTGCTAGAACAAGGACCTGTATTTACTTTAGTTTCTCCAAAAACAAAGTCGAATTAGTTTTCAGAGGCGTCTGAGGGTGACAAGCTTAGCAAAAACATAAACCCTTTAAATATTGCTATTATAAACCTAGAAGTTGCTAGAAGAGGACATGTCTTTGCATACAGTTTCTCCCAAAAAAGAGCCCAATTACTTTGCAGGGCGTGCCTAGTGGACAAACAGCTTAAACATGCAAAACATTTTAAAATATTGCTCTTATAAACCTAGAAAGGGCAATTACTTTCAGAGAGCGTTACTAGGGTGACAAGCAGCAAAAAACAATGCAAACACTTTAAAAAAACTGCTCTTAATAAACTTGAAAATTGCACAGAACAGGACCTGTCTTTTGCATACAGGTTTCATCAAAAAACAAAAGGCAATTAGTTTCAGAGACATACAAGGGTGACAAGCTAGCAAAAAGTAAACAAAACACACTTTACATATTGCTCATTATAAAACCTACCTAGAGTTGCTAGAAAGAAGGACATGTCTTTGCATAGTTTCTCCAAAAAAACAATTACTTTGAGGCGTACTAGTGGACAATGCAGCGGAAACAGGTGAAACATTTTTTAAAATATTGCTCTTATAAACCTAGAAGGGAAATTACTTTCCAGAGGGCAGCGTACTAGTGTGACAAACAGCAAAAACATACAAACACTAAAAACTTTATAACAATAAACCTAGAAAGGTTGCTAAAACAAAAGACCTGTCATGGCATACAGTTTCTCCCAAAAAGATAAAAATAGACATTAGGAGGTGACAAGCAGCAAAACATACAAACACTTTAAATATTGCTATTATAAACCTAGAGAAAGTTGCTAGAAGAGGACATGTCTTTTGCATAGTTTCTCCAAAAAAAAAGGCAATTACTTTGGGAGGCGGTACTCTTAGAAGTAGACAAGCTTAGTACGGAAACAGGCAAACATTTTAAAATATTTTTAAAAGGTAAATCCTAGAAAAGAACCCAATTACTTTCAGAAACATACTGAGGGTGACAAACAGCAAAAACATACAAACACTAAAAGGGACAAGCAGCAGACCTGTCTTTGCATACAGTTTACTCCAAAAAAAAAAAAGCAATTACTATAGAGATGTACTAGTGCACTTTAAAGCAGTGGAAACATGCAAACACTTTAAAATATTGCTCATTATAAACCTAAAAAGTTGCTAGAACAAAAGGGACCTGTCATGTCCCAAAAAAAAAAAAGCATATATATAAAATAGACATTAAGGATAAGCAGCGAAAACAGACACTTTAATATTTACTGTTTTAAACTTAGAAAAAGTTGCTAGAACAGGATGTATGGGACAAGCAGCACAAAATCCAGACTAAACATTGCTTATACACTAAGAAAGTTACTTTAAAGTCACAGGGTCTGTGTAGCATAAGAAACATTTACAACCATTACAGCCTAAAAGCACTTACCTCTGCTCTGCCTACCACTTCAGCTGAGCTCAACACAATCCCAATACACAAACTCAAATCCCGGTTATCCATCATAGCACAGCAGAAGAAAAATCTCAGCCATTCAGTTGTTGTACAGTGCTAATGAACAACAGACATGCAACAAATCTAGAAAGAATTTTCTAGGAAGCAAACATACAATTTAATTCATTTAACAGCTGCAGTGCTCCACTTGCTTTCCGTCTCTATCAAGTGCTGCTTTGCGCAAAAACTTAGTACTGAGTCTCTTATAATTCTGTCCTACACAGAAGCTTTCAAGACCATGTCATGTAAGGTTCACCAATATTCTATAAAGTAATATCTACAGTTTTAAACAATTTTTCTCACCCAGTTTTTCTTGTTCTATATTTAATTTATCATATGGATTTAAGACAGTAACATAAGACACATAATAGCAAATAATAAAATATAATCTCTTAGGTGCATGCCAATTGCTTGTCTACTCTGTTCTTGAGAACCATTTGCACAGTTGAACAACCCTGCTTAAAATATCAAAATAAACATACAAATGTTAATATGTTTGCTTACAGATCATGAGACTACTTCTGCTAGTTTACCCTACTATATCAATGGAATTATTAATAACGCTCTTACCTTTAATCTCACTTGTATAAACTGCAATAACAGTATTCCAATAAAACTTAAAACTTGCAGCTATGTTGCGAATCCCTAATGAACATACTAACCTATCCATTTCCAGTCCTTAAAAACATTCAGGCAACGCACATCAATCTCTGCCCCTCCTTCGGGCCCACAACCCAGGACTTTAAAGGGTGAGAGTATACACCGAGGTGACCTCTCCTGGCAGGCTAACTTCCACCGACTCCACGTCCGTCTCTTTCTTCTCCTGGCCCTGATGTCTTGATCATATGAACTGCAACTGGCACTGGCCACCATCTTTCCTTCTTCCAACTAGTGTAACACCGTCACCAATGATCGCCCAAGTAAATTCCCCTGATTCCTGGAAGCCACTGAAGCCATTGGCTGGCATGAAAGGCTTCCAGAGATCATAGAATAGTCTCTATTTGGGAGCTCTCATTGAAATACCCCTTACTCCTCAGATTCCCCACTTGATTGGCTCGTGGGCCGGGTTCGCGATTGGCCGTGGTGCAGTCCACAGGCCAATCAAGCTTCTGAGTTTAGCCAGCAGAAGGGTGGGCAGGCTATGCACTGGTTGTATGCTGCAGTGTGCCAATTGGCGGTAGTGCGGTACACAAACCCAATCAAAGCGCATGGCCCAGACCTGGCTGTTCAATCTTGAAACAAGCGGGCAGTGGCTTTGCTCTTCATTCATCTGGTGTTCCGCATGATTGAACACTTAGGAGCTCAGGTTGGTCCATTATTGCTGAAGTCGTTCACTGGCACCGTTAAACACCTGCAATGATCATTTCAGTGAGTATGTGCATGTCTGTACAAGCACTTTTACTGACCTCAAAGCGTTTCCCCTATGACTCTTTTTAGTGGTTGTCCATATCTAAGTAATTACTTCACTAACACCAAATCAAACTTTCTCCTGTAGTCCTTTCATTACTTTTCCATGTATGTCCAACCAAGCACTTCTCAACCAGATGGAACATTCACCCAATGATCCCTCAGTGGTTTCTCCATATATGCTAAGCACTTCACTAATGCCAAATGAAACATTTCCCCAAAACACCTTCAACAGTTTGTCCATGTCTGTTAAAGCACTTCACTGACATCCGTGAAACATTTTCCTAAGATCACTCTAGTTAAGAGGTCAAGAGGTATGCAAACCTCTTAACAACATCCACTGCTGCATCAGTCTTACCCCCACACAAACACAGTTGTCAATCCAGAACATGCATGCTAACACAAATCCTGCTGTTTGAGCAACTTTCTAATTTCTATCTAATTACTGAGACGTACAAGCGATATGAAGAGGCAAAGCTTAACTGCTGCTGCCTCAGTCGCTTTCACTCTACATTTGTACACACACACACACACACATGCACAGACCACGTATATACACAAGCCACACACACACACACACACACATACACACACATATAATATATATAAATATATATATATATATAGAGAGAGAGAGAGAGAGAAAGTTTTTATTTATTTATTTTTTACGTTTACACTCGCTAACAAAAGAATTTCTGAATCTAAGTATACTGGCCCCTAGGACATTTCAGAAGAATTAGGAAGATGCCATTGGAGCAGGCAGCTGCCATTCAATTCTCTTGCATTTCCTGGCATTGTGTGCACCAAGATATGGATGATTCCATCCACTTCCAGCAACAGTCATGGATTAAGAACTGCTATGCAACAATTTTGTGCTATAGCTAATTTCTTCTGCATCCTCGGTGCAATAGACTGGACCACTTTCCATTTAAAGCATGTGCTGTACCTGATACAGAACTGTACACTAAATGAAAGGGGTGTCGTAATTAATGCTCAACCAGATCCCTCATTATAATATCATAGTGACACACTCTGGTAGTGATATCATATTGCACCCAATGGCAGGTGATACATAAAAATCATTTTCTATAGTAACTGAGGGCATTCTGAACTGGATTGTGTGACTGCCTTGGCTGTGAACGGTAGTTAAGGTAAAAAT
>NW_025051372.1:0-12282 GCF_019279795.1 Protopterus annectens | reverse complement strand
AGGGGAAACAGAAAAAAAGAATTAAGCTTGTTTCCTGCTTTCCTGTTAAGTGGTATAGACTATTACAACAGTAGGCTTCTGACCCTACCAAGCCTTTCTGTGTTGGTGGGAAGCCTTCTAGCTTAGTTTTTTTTTTTCTTATAACTAGCCAGTTTTCTAGTTTCAGCACTCAAATCTGTTTCTTTGATCTCAGCACTTGTTCAAAAAAAAAAAATAATCTGCTTTTACTGTACTTCTTTCTACATACTTTATTTTACTTTTTCATCATCTTAAAAGTACTCAGTTGTATTTATTACTGCTTGGTGTAACTCATTCTAATCCTTTTGGTTTAAACACTTGGGACTTCAGAGACCAGGTTGTTTTGCACTATGAGAGGGTTTGTGGTCTGCACTGTAGTGGCAGAGACTTGGTAGCTTACATCCTTCTGGGTTGGGAACTGCTGATTGAGGGCTCAGTGTCTGTTATTCTAAAAGTGTATTAATTCTGGTTGCAAGCACTTGAGCTTTCAGGCCAGTTATTTTACATTAAGAGGGTTAGTGGTCTGTGCTCTTGCTTGTGGGAGGAGGAGGCCGGACTCTGCCCTTCTGAGCTGGGAATTTCTGGTTTAAAGAATGCTTATAGTGCAGCACATATCTGAACTGCTTCTTACTGAAGTTGATGCGCCTTGTTTGCTGTGGCATAGACTGGATTTGGAGCCTGCTGGATCTACAGCTTTGTTTGTGTAACAGGCACTAATCCCAGGGCATTCTCTAAAGTATTCAGTTGTATTTATTACAGCACTTGGTCGTAACTTGATTAAGGGTGGCTATCATTCTAAGTCTTTTGGATTAAGCACTTGAGGCTTCAGACCAGTTGTTTAACATTAGGAAGGTTTGTGGCATGCACTGTTGTGGCAGGACAGGTAGGTTTCATCCTTCTAAGTTGGGAACTGCTGATTGAGAGCCCAGTGTCTGTTATTCTTAAAGTGCATTAGTTCTGGTTTAAGCACTTGGGCTTCAGGCCAGTTATTTTACATTAAGAAGGTTCGTGGTCTGCACTCTTGTGGGAGAAGAGGCTGGACTCTGCCCTTCAGCTGGGAATTTCTGGTTAAAGGTTTATAGTGCCTGAATATTTGAACTGTATCTTACTGAAATTGGTACACCTTGTTTGCTGTAGCATAGACTTGATTCAGGCCTGCTGAATCTAGCTTTGTTATATCTTATTGTTTGTTTGCTTGTTATTTCCCTGAACGCTAATTCCACCTAATACTGACTTCTCAAGCACTTCTGTGGATCACTAGTGATATCTGCATTGCTTACTGTGCTTATTTCCTTGTTTCCTTGAAAAGTTACTGTTTGTCGTTTTGCATTTAAGTTACCTGTAACACATTGCACTTAAGTTACCTGGCACTTGCTCACTAAAGCAATTATATAAGTCAGCACTAAAATTAAGCTTTACACCCTCACTCCCACTGGCCCTTGTTTTCAATTATAAAAATTCCCAATATTATTCTAGCATGTCCAAAGATGGTTGTCAATCTCCTCTCCGGTCCAGCTGGTGAATCTGGGAATCTTGGGGCAATGTTACAACTGCCTCATGTGCACAGACAACCCTCTCCTCCTCCCAACAAATTCCAGCACATGTGAGAGATGCAGCCATATGGCCAAACTGGGCTAAGCTCTCAACTCAGTACTGGCATAACCAGTCAGGAGGAGAAAACCACACTCACTACAATTCCAGTCTCACATAGACCTACCACGACAGCAAACCAAACACATAAACATACAAAAACATACTCGAAGGCTCTAAATAAAGATCTGCCTAAGCAGCAGAGACCTCCAAAGCAGACACCCAAGCAACCGCTACCCCAAAACAAAACACCTGCAACACATATCTCACAAAGCCAGTGTGCCGAACAGTCACAGCCCTTAAGACTAAACAACACACCTGATACACTTGTAATAAGTGACTCTATCGTCAGGCACACTGATGTCCTGCTCACCAGGCTGAACAAGGAGAGGGTCACAGTGAGCAGCCTGTCGGGTGCTAGGATCCGCCACATAACACAAGCACTCAGGTCACTCCAAGGCAAGTACACATATGACTCAGTCATTGTCCATGCTGGTGTGAATGACCTGAGATGTACCTCCCTAGAGTACATGAAAAGAGACATAGAGGAGCTCTCTGAGCATGTAGCACAGTCCGGTATGACTCTGACCTTGAGTAGCATCTTACCCTCACAAAGAATGATGCCACAATATGAAGACAAGATGATCAATTTCAACAATTGGCTTAAGTACTGGTGTCATTCGAAGGGGATCCAATGCCTGTCAGCTTGGGATGATATGCTCGACAAGCCACTATGCTTCGCTAGGGACGGCTTGCACCTGTCACCCCTGGGCTTTCGGATATTGGCAAAGGCTCTTGCTACCCCCATAGTGCCTTTTTTAGGCAAGGCTCAAATGACAAACCCACCTCCATAGGTATCACAAGGGATAAGAAACTAAGAGTAATGCTACTCAACACCAGAAGGCTAAACCTCAAGATGCACACACTCGAAACTCTCCTTAGCATGGAGAACATCGATATGTCTGCAGTAACAGAAACCTGGTTCAGGGCTCCCGAGAGCACCCCAGAACTACCAGGTTATACCTCATACCATGCTTTTCAGCCCCAAAACTTGGACCGAACCAGAAAAGCAGGGGGGTATCGATATTCATCAAAGATACCCACACCTCCAGGTTAGTGGCAAAGCACGAAGCATCAGAGACTATCCATGTGCAACTAACAGTGAGTAAAACTGCCTTCCAGTTTATAGCCTGCTACAGACCACCCTCCCAAACCCAGGAACTCCACTCAGCCTTCCTGAGAACACTGGGAAATATGAAGGTCTCTCCATACACCATTATATTGGGTGACTTCAACTACCCAAACATAGACTGGGAGCATTACTCTAGCTCCAACACCCTAGCCCAAAGGTTCCTAGAATTTATAAACTCAAATGCTATGGAACAACTTGTTACCACTCCCACAAGAGGGGAAAACATACTGGACCTGATCATCACCAACATGGGGACTCTATGCTCCAGACCAGAAGTGTATCCCTCACTGGTAAGATCAGACCATAAACTAATCTCACTGGATATTCACATCACGACCCCACCCCCTGCCCAGAAAACCACAGTGAAAAACTTCTCTTAAGCAAATTTTACACTCCTCAAACCGAGGTGGAATCCTTCAAAGCCCCCGGGTCTGTGGAAAATATGGCCCAGACTGCAGAATCCTTTATAAACACATTCTATGAACACCTTCAGGAATGCATGGATCATGCAATCCCAAATAAAACCAAGACCCAATCCTCCAAAGGCAGACATCCTGTCTGGTGGATCCCAGCCATAAACAAACTATACAATAGAAGGAGGAAGCTACTAAATGATAGAGCAAAATGCCAAAAAGGGAAGGCATCACTGATCAGTATTAGCAAAAAACTACGGGAACTCATAAAATTGTCTAAGGCCAGCTTTGAGAGAAAAATTCCACAGGACACTAAGGATAATCACAAGGTTTTCTTTAGTTATGTTAGGAACCTGGGTGGTAATTCCCAGATATGCTCAGAATTAGTCCAAAATGACAAAAAATACACCAAACCCACAGACATTGCCAACATCCTAGCTGACAGGTTCAGCAAGCGTCTCCCCCCCTCCCCACCAAAAGGGCAAATATCTATCCCAGCAGAGTGCTGCCCCCCCTTGACATCTCAGATGCTCAGGTAAGAGCCGCCCTCTCCAAAGCAAAAAACACAGCATCAATGGGGCCAGACGGTGTCCCGGGCTGTGTCCTACATGAACTCCAAGAAGAGCTAAACCCAAACACAAAACTACTGTTCAATCTCAGCCTTACTACAGGATATGTGCCCAAAGAGTGGCGTACAGCAACAGTGGTCCCTCTCCATAAAGGTGGTGCCTCAACGGATCCTGGAAACTATCGCCCCATAAGCCTGACTAGCTTGGTCTGCAAAGCTATGGAAAGGATCATCATGGACCTCATAAAAAAAAGATATTGGGGACCTACAGACACTGGATCCTACCCAGTTCGGCTTTGTTAAGGGCAGATCCTGCCTCTTAAACCTAGTTGATTTCTTTGAAACAGTCACCAAGGCCATTGGCGAGGGAAGGTGGTCCACACAGCCTACCTGGACCTTCATAAAAGCCTTCGATACAATACCCCACTCGGGCATTATAGATAAGCTCACCAGCTTAAATATAAACCCGTATGTCACTAGATGGATTGCAAACTGGCTCAAGGACAGAACCCACATGGTTAGAATTGCTGGAGCCATGTCAGACTCCAAACCAGTTACAAGTGGTGTCCCACAAAGCTCAGTCCTGGGACCTCTCTTGTTCGGTATATATTTCTCGGAGGTACAGGCCAACATGGAAGGACTGTGGCTGACCAAGTTTGCAGATGACTGCAAACTGGGCGCCATAATCGACTTTCCAGCCGACACAAGCATCCTCCAAAAGGGCCTCATAGAAACAGACAACTGGTGCCAGAGCCATGGCCTCAAGCTAAATGCCAAAAAGTGTATAGTCATCCCCTTTGTCAAAAACAAAGTGCCCACAAATTACCACATAGGTGGTAATCCATTAAGTACAGAAGAAGTAATTAGGGACCTGGGGACCCAAGTTGATAGCAATCTCTCATTTGACAACCACGTGGCCAAAGTGGTTAGAAAAACATTTTATATAGCCTACCTAATCATGAAGGGATTCACATCTAGATCAGGGAAGGTCATCGTGCCTCTTTACTCATCCCTCATCAGGCCCATAATTGAGTACAATGCCCCTTTTGGGATGTACCTTACCAGACACCTGCAGCAACTGGAAAGACCCCAAAAGTACCTCACCAAAGAGGATCAAAGGGCTCAAACAGATGCCATATGCTGCCCGGTTAAAGAAATTAGAAGTTATGTACTCACCATAACGTTCCATCTGAGTAGGTGTATTCATTTGTCTGCAACCTGTGGGTTATGGATCCGATATCGGATCCGAACTGGCATGGTTTACCAGCTATGGATCCAAGCTCTCAGCTCCTCCCCTCACCCATAATGCCCTGCTCTCCCTACATGACCTCAGATCGAGTTTGCCAACAGCATGAACACCCTGAAAAGGGTAACACATATTATGCAGGAAACTGAAAAAGGCCAGGGGGATAGGAGGGCGGGATGGTTGCAGACAAATGAATACACCTACTCAGATGGAACGTTATGGTGAGTACATAACTTCTAAATCTGAAGTAGGAGATTCATTGTCTGCAACCTGTGGGACAGAGTCCCCAGCTACCTGAATCTTGGGCGGCCATCATGGAAGGATATTCCGGAGCACTGCGGAGCCAAAGGATGCTCTACCCCTAGATGTAAGATCCAACTTGTAGTGGGAAATAAAGGTATGAGATGAAGCCCAAGTGGCTGCTGCACAAATATCATCTAGAGGAATCCTAGCCTTAAAAGCGGCTGAGGTAGAGACTGACCGGGTTGAATGGGCATGTACACCCTCCGGTGCGGGACTTCCAGAAGCTTGATAAGCCAATAAGATGCACTGTGAAATCCAGCGAGATAATGAGACTTTAGAAATTGGCTTGCCCAAATTAAATTTAGCAAAGGAAATAAACAACTGGTCGGATTGCCTATGACCAGCCGTCCTGTTTAGATAAAATTTAAGTTGCCTGTGAACATCTAAGGAATGAAGCTTGTATTCACCCTTGTTTTGATATTTAGGAAAGAAAACAGGGAGGTTAATGGATTGATTAATGTTTGCTTCAGAAGCTACCTTAGGAAGAAAGGACGGGTTGGTCCTGAGGTATACAGTCGGATGAAAGACCAAGTAAGGAGGTTTGGCTGATAATGCTTGAATTTCTGAGACTCTCTTGGCCGAGGTAATGGCTACTAAAAAGGCCGTCTTGAAAGATAAAAATTTCAGATCTACCTTAGCCGCCGGTTTGAAGGGGGGAGCGGTCAAGGCCTGGAGGACCAAAGAAAGGTCCCAAGGAGGAACCACTTGCTTTACAGGGGGCCTGAGAAGGAAAGTACCTTTTAGGAAAATCTTACACAATTTGGCAGACATCAGTGGACTGGAGTCATGACCAATATGATAATGAGAAATTGCCGCAAGTTGTACTTTGACCGTGGAACTGCTGGCACCATCATTAAAAAGAGTGGTCAAGAAGTCAAGTACCAGAGGAAGGGGAACTGTGAAGGGGTTTAGGCCTTGTCGCTCCGCCCACAAGGAGAACCATTTCCACTTACTGCGGTAGACTTTCCTAGTGGATGGTTTATGAGCCGCCACCAGGATGGCCTTAACAGGGGACGAAATACCGGGAGTCCTGATCAGGAGTGGAACTGGAGCAGCCAAGCGGTCAGCTTCAGGTTGTCCAGGTTAAAGAGTGATAGCGGGATGGATGAGATATCAGATCCGGAATGGGATCTAGAATCCAAGGAGGATTCACTGAGTGAGACCTTAGGAAGGGAACCAGATCTGTCGAGGCCAAAATGGGGCAATGAGAATCATTCTGCACCCCAACCGAGAGGCTTTCTGAAGAACTTGGAGCATCAGAGGCAAGGGGAGATAAGCATAAAGAAGACCGGGTGGCCAAGCATGCACCAGAGCATCTCTTGGGGTACCTCCGGGAGGAGGTATTAGGCGAAAAACTGTCGCACTTGGTGTTTGAGGAGGCAAAAAGATCGCAACAAGGAGTTCCGATGCGAAGATGCGTTCCGCTACCTGAGTATTGAGAGACCACTCGTAAGGGGTGAGAATGGTGCGACTGAGTTTGTCCGCCAGGATGTTGGACCGACCGGAATATCGTTGCTATGAGAAAGCGGTTGGTGGAGATTGCCCATTCCCACACTCTCATGGCTTCTCGACAAAGAGGGTAAGACCTGGTTCCTCCTTGTTTGTTGATATACCAGACAACAGACATGTTGTCCGATTGAATCGCAATTGTTCCCAAGGGAAGAAAGGCCTGAAGAGCTAGCAATGCTAAGAGCACTGCTCTCATCTCTAGAACGTTGATATGCAGTAAGGTCTCTGAATCGTTCCACGTGCCTTGGACCGTCTGGCCTGCAAAATGCCCCCCCCTACCCAAGGTGGGAGGCGTCCGTGGTCACTGTGGCGAGAGGGGGAGAAGCACAAAAGGGGCGGCCTCCGTGGAGATCTGGAGAGTGTAGCCACCACAGGAGGGACCGCTTGCAAGCCTTGCTGATCGCAATGGGATGATGCATAGGAAGAGCAAGATACGACCACTGAACTAGGAGTGTCCATTGAAGGACGTGCATATTGAACCTGGCGAGAGGAAGAAGCGCTATTGCTGCCGCCATGGACCCTAGGGCCCTCAGGACCAACTCCTTGGAACTGAGCTTGAGTGGAGAATGGCCCGCACCTGGAGCTGCAGATTTTGAATTCTGTCCATGATGAGGAAGGCTCTTAATCTCCTCGTGTCTAACCTGGCACCTATAAAATCTATGAACTGCGTGGGTGCTAGGTTGGATTTTTCTGTGTTTATTGTGATGCCCAGGCAGGGAGCAAGATGGAGAAAGGAGTCTCGCGCCAATAGTAGTAGATGCCTTGTTGGGGTGGTGAGAAGCCAGTCGTCCAGGTAGGGAAAGACCTGCACCCCCTGAAGCCTCAGGTGGGCCGCTACCACTGCTAATACTTTGGTGAACACCCTGGGGGCTGTGGTGAGACCAAAGGGAAGGACCCGGAATTGGTAGTGACTGGCTCCCAGCCAGAAGCAGAGAAACCTCCTGGAGCACCTGTCCATTAGTATATGGTAGTACGCATCCTTGAGGTCTATGGAGCACATCCAGTGATTTTCTCCCAGAAGGGGGAGAACAGACTGCAACGTAACCATCCGGAATTTCTCTTTGGGGACTGACAGGTTCAAGAGTGAAAGGTCTAAAATTGGTCTTAGATCCCCCGTCTTTTTTGGCACTAAAAAGAACCTGGAGTAGAACCCTGATCCGATCTGGTCTGGGGGGACGGGCTGGATGTCTCTTTTCTTTAGCAGACGGCCAATTTCTGCCAAAGCGGCCTCCCACTGACCAGGTGGAACGTCGGGGAGGGACTTCAATTTTGGCATGTGATGAAACGGGATACTGTATCCTCTGGATATGATTTGGAGGACCCAGCGGTCTGTTGTTATGGACTCCCATGCCGCTAGGTGCTCCGAAAAACATCCCCGACTGCCTCCAGAGTGGAGCAGTCGGGCAACCCTTCAGGGCTGCTGCGCGGGCCGTTCAGACAAGGGTTCTCTGGACCCAAAGTTCCTGGGAGCCCCTCTGCCCCTGGGGCGGCGTCCTCCCTGTCCTCCTCTGCCACGGAAGGACTGGTTGTCCGGAGCGGGCTGGGATTGCTGCGACTTCCGGAACCACATCTTCTTCTGGCCCTTTTGGTTCCTAGAATAGGGCCTCTGGGGCACAGAGAAGCGGATTCCGATGGCAGACAGCGTCTTCCCATCCTTTTCACTCTGGGTCAAGGTATCGCAAACAGATTTGCCAAAGAGGGCAGAACCATGGAAGGGGGAGTTCGCAAATGACGCCTTGAAGGGCTCCGTGAAATCGCAATGACGGAGCCAGGCCTGATGTCTAGTAACTAGGCCTGCCCCTGCGGCTCTAGCGGCACCTTCCGTAGCGTGGGACAGTAACCGCATAGAGGTATTAGTGACGGACCTAAGAGTGGTCATGCGGGTGGAGTGCAATGCTTTGTCCTCCTCCGACATGGACTCTGGGGGGGATGCAGCGTATTCTTTAATAAGATCGCGCTGCATCCTAATCACATGTGCCAGGTAGTTCAGCGCTCTTACTGAAAAGGTCGCCGAACTAAACATTAGCGTCCGCAAGCGGCCCATCATCCGAGACTCCTTGCTCGGGGGATGGACTGAGGGACTCTCCTGAGCAAGTTCCCTCTTGGTGGCAGCCGCCGTCAACATGGCATCTACCGGAGGCCCTTTACTCCAAAGGGCACGGTCAGCCAGGGGACTGAGAATACGGTCGGGCGCTTTTCGGGATTGGCTCCACGGTGTCCGGTTCTTCCACGCCCTGGTGGTAATGAGGTCCACCAGGGTCAGCGGAGAGGACACCCAAGAGGTGACGAGGCCCGCTTCAAATGCCTCCAAGAACACAGACTCGTCCGAGGAAGACTTGGGGGCAGACCACCCCCCCCTCATGCGGAGCATTTCCATGATGTCTCCAAATGAGACATCCTCCGGGGGTGATCTTGGGGGCCTTCCTTCCTCCAAGTCCGTGTCTTCTGTGAGAGACTCGGGAGTCAATGTGCCTCCTTTTGCACGTATGTTTGCGAGGGCATCCTCCGGGGGGCTGTCAGAGGACTCCTGCAGAACAGTGACCTGTTCCAAAGGAACAACTTTGGGCAAAGGCAGGCTGTCCCAAGGGCCGGATGGTGGAAGCCTGACCCAGACAGAGGGAGCGCGGGGCGGAGCAGGCAAGTGCCGGGGTCCGGAGACCCTCAACAGGGCCCTCTCCACTACATCAAAAGCGAAGGGAGCCAACCTCGACCAAAGATCGACAATCGGCTCCCCCTCGGATCCGAGGTGGATCGGAGCCGGCGCGAAGGCACTGATCCCCGGATCGAGCTCAGATCCAGGCTCCGAGGAGGTCGGATCCGGCACTTTCGAGGGCAGGGTCGGATCCAGTACCAAGTACTGTCGCCGCCGACCCACCCGGCTCCGGCTGCTCGGCTCAACTGCTCGAACCCGGTGGCGGGTCGGAGAAGAACAATAGGTTTAAAGAAAGGGGTCGAGCTCCCCAGAGGGGAGGCAAACACTCCATCTGCATCTGGGCCTGGATGAACCTTCTCATCATCCAGTCCAGATCAGCATCTGATAAGCTATAGGTCGATCTCGACGAGGCTACCGAGGTAGGCCTTGAGTGCCTCCTGGATAGCCTCGACGGAGATCAGGTCTCCTTCTCCTCAGGTCCCGGTGAAAAGCACACAGGTTACCGGAGCCGAGGAGGGGGAGAACCAGCAGACAAGGAGGCCGGAGGAGAAGCCCGCTTGGCAGGCGGGGCCGAAACAGAGGTCTCGGCCCGTCGCTTATGGTGCATCTCCCTCCGGTCCTTCTTTCTAGCTTCCCTCTCCTCCAAACCACTACAGGGAGGTTGAGTCCCAGGAGGAGGAGGGGGTGCCGGAGAGGAGGTAACCGAGACACAGTTCCCCGAAGGAGGCGGAGGTCGGAGCCGTGTCCGGGGCAAAAGTCCCGCCAGGACCAGCTTAGACCTCCACTCCTTCAATGCCCTGGGGTTGAACCCTGCACAAATGGAACATCCAGAAGTGAGGTGTTCAACCCCAACATCAACGCACGAGTGTGGCCATCAGCAGGGGAAAGCTTATGGCCACACTCGGAGCACTTCGAAAAAACAGCCTTAGGTTGTTCTGACATCCCAAGAGCTTAGAATTTACTTAAACTAAAGGTAAAAAGCAAAAGTAAATTAAACACACAACAGGCCCAAACACACACTACGCTACCAGCGAGGGGAGGGAAACTAAGTAAAAATTATTAAATTAACTAAACAAGTTCAACTATCAAAAAGGGAGCCTAAACTTACACTCAAACTTTCAAAAAAGTTAAATTTTAACACTAAAAAACACTTTAGATAACCACTTAGTTGAAGAGCTCGAGAACACCAATCTGGTCACCAGCGTGGCAAACTAGATCTGAGGTCATGTAGGGAGAGCAGGGCATTATGGGTGAGGGGAGGAGCTGAGAGCTTGGATCCATAGCTGGTAAACCATGCCGGTTCGGATCCGATATCGGATCCATAACCCACAGGTTGCAGACAAATGAATCTCCTACTTCAGATCTCCAGCTCTACTCAGTGGCATACCGCCTGTTCAGAGGTGATCTGTGCCTGACGTATACAGCCATGTCCAACCCGGAATTAATGGACATGCTGCACCTCAGAAAATCCAAATCCCATCGAGCTATGCACTCGAGAGACTTGAACCTCAGCACTGAAATAAATAGGACATGCTGGAGGGACAGATTCATAACCCAGAGGCTCCCTTCACTCTGGAATAAAATCCCAGTCCAGGTTAGGCAGAGTCCCTCATTGACTCTCTTCAAGAGGAATCTTGATGAGTGGATGAGAGATCATAGGTTTACCCCGGGTATCACTTCTGTGTCACTGTTAGACAGAGGCACAGTATACTAACCTCAAAAAAGGGCATAGCAAAATAAATTTAAAATGGGTGGCGAAAGCCAAACACATTCTGGCTAGGCTTATAAATGCCCTAGGGCAGATAGCCTAGTATGAACCTATGAACCTATATGCATCTTAAATTAAAAATTCTTAAGGCGGCGTGACTTCAAGAAAGGTTTGAGAGAAGTAGTCCCATTCAAACCTGGAGGCCTCTCAGCATTAAGTATAAGAATCAATCTCTGCTCACTACTTTCAGTATAATTCTCGATGACACCCCCTCTTATATTAGTTTGAATAACCTGAATGGCTAGAAATCTAAAAGTATATGTGTGGTTAGTCTGTCTCACATGGTTAGCCAAGGCATTGCTCTCTTTATGATTATTTATGCCTCTTTTATGTTCAAGGATCCTGTCCTTCAACATCCTATTCATCTTGCCTACATAATATGCATGGCAAACTTGGAAGAAAGAAAAATAGACTACATTAGTGGTACGACCATTGGCATAACCAGGTCAGCTGACCGTAAAATATCGTGTGGAGAGTACATACACTGTGCTAATATAAATGTACTGGCATGCAGAGCAACGTCTGCAGGGAAAGGTGCCAGTCTGTATGGAAGGGACAGGTTTATCTACCCTCATTTTATTGCAAAAATATTGTTTCAAAGATTTGTTATTCTTGAAGGAAAACAAAGGGGCATCCCCAATTTTATCTCTAAAACCTGGTACTTCATGAAGTAGCCTCCAATTTCTCTTAATAATTGAGGCAAATTTGTTAATATCACTAGAAAATTGGAGAACAACTGTGAAATCATCTTTACTAAGTATAGGTTCATGTGAATCAACTGTGGCACTTAAATATGGTCTACATATATGGCTCCTCTATGTGCATGCTTCATCTATGGTGGCAGTAATCACATTCTTAGAATAACCCCTATCTAAAAACTCCTGTTGAACTAGGTCTAGTGTTTCCTGTGCTGCTTCATCATCATTAAGTAACCTAAGCACCCTATAAATTTGCCCTTTAAGCACATTTCTAGAGATGTGTCTAAGGTGCATACTCGTTTTGTGAAGTAATGCATTTCTTCC
>NW_025051371.1:0-13028 GCF_019279795.1 Protopterus annectens | reverse complement strand
CAATTGGTGGATATGTTGTAATGACATACATGACACATGGACTGTTGTATGATATGATGGGAGGAGGCCAGTAGCAGAGGGGATGTTACCCCTGTCAACATTGATATCACACCTTATGTACTGTTAGCATTCAGCAGCCATGGACCTACATTCCAATGTGTATGTGTGTAGAATAGCTAATAGCCACCCTATTTGCACAATTGTGTATGGACTACAACAGCTGGTGCTATTTACAGGTGTAAGTGTTGTGTGTGTGGGGCATGTATACCCAGGGCTTGAGTACATGTATGTCATATCTGACATACATGAGGGTGTGTACTGGTGTCACAGCAACAGTCATCTGCTAATGGTGGAAAGTACCGAGGGCCCCTGGTATGTATACGAAGCATGACCTGGTCAGCAGACAGTGGGTATCATTGCATTGCATAAGACATGATGCAACTGTGTCAGTGCATGTGTACTTATCTCCACAGTTGATGTAAGAGCTTGAGTACAGTACACAGGTCAAGGGTCACATGGTGGTGTACTCTTCACATGTCATACAACATGTATGGTTGCGTGTTGGTGGTCGAAGGGCATTGTGGTGTCTGCAGTTTACATCCAGAAATGCAGCATGTGACACTGTGACCTGCACATGGCTCATCTGTGATGCCTTTCATGGGGGAACCAGTCAGTACATGTGAGTGGCCTTTATGTATGTGGGTACACCACCCGGAGCAGTCTGTACCTGTGTTATGGCCCACATGTCTGGTTCTAGCAGGGTATATGGTGGTAGTGCTAGGTTCTGAGGTATATGGTGGTAATGCTATTGTGCACTACAGAGACATCAGCCAGGTGTTCCTCACTGCACAGATGTCAGTACTCCCCATTGTTGTATCTGCAGTGAGCAGCTGTGAATATGGACACTACACATCTAGCACTGGTTAGCATAAGAAAACAATGCAGTTGTCCTGTAGGTGTATGGTAGTTAACCTGTGTTTAGGACATTTGCCTTGGAATGGCACTGTGTGGGTGGATGCGACTTGGGTAATATCCACACTCCCTTGTATCATGGATGCATGTGATATGTGACAAAGGCCTGCCTACTGTCAGCCATATCATCCCAGAATGACAGCTGATGTTGTGTAAAAGACTGGTGTCAAATATATGTAGAGCAGAGTTCCCGCTAATAATGACAACTACTAACACCAGAGCCCATTACAATGTGTTCTTTATGTCTACCTGTAATAGCATGGCCACTGTGGCCCTCAGAAGTGAAAATTTACAGCATCAGAGTGTATCCCAGTCAGACTTGTGCTACTACGAGTATGAGCATGCCCAGTATATCCTTGTGTAGATGGACACATAGTAGTGCATTCCTACCAGCCCTGTGCTACTGTGTGAGCATGCCCAGTGACACCTTGTGTTGGTTATGTGCATCTGTGTATGGGCATGGCCACTACAACCCTGTATAGTGGTAGTAGTCATCCATTTCACAGATGAGTATACTCCAGGTCAGGATGGATTCCTACTTTAAACACACAGGTTCACAGGTATGTACATCTTAACTGCCAGCATCCCTATTGATGTCCACATTCCCAGACGGTCATAATGACAGCATTGACATGTGTAGTCTGTGTTGCATGATTCGTAAGTATGTAGTATTGTAATAGTAATCTGTAAATAGGCAGGTGTTCCGTACCAGCCACTGGCGTGTGTGTGTGTTTGTGTGTGTGTGTCTGTGTGTACGTGTGTGTGTGTGTGTGTGTGTGTGTGTGTGTGTGTGTGTGTGTGTGTGTGTGTGTGTGTGTGTGTGTATGTCTGTCCCCATTTGCCAGTGGACTCTAAATTTGTTTTAGACTGCCCACACTCCATACATTTCTTATACCCACCGTTAGCAAGGCCGATGATGTCACCCATCTACAAATACACGCTGGGAGTGCTATGTCCCAGTAATCTCGATGTGAAGCATTCTATAACTATGTAATGCTGTAGTGTAATAAAGTAGTTAGAGTCGGTTGTTCTAGTCCCACACTTGCCATGTGTGTGTGTGTGTGTGTGTGTGTGTGTATTACGTATTGTTATTATTGTGTGTCCATTTGCCTGAAGACTGAGTAATGCTTTTATACTGCTCACACTCCATGCATTTCTTATACCCACCATTAGCAAGGCCGGTGAGTTATCACCCATCTACAAATACACCTCTGGGAGTGCTGTGTCCCAGTAACTCAGTAGTGCATTCATGTAACCTAAGTAATGCTGTAGTGTAATAAAGTAGTTAGGTCAGTGTTCTAGTCCCACACTTGCCGTGTGTGTGTGTGTGTGTGTGTGTGTGTGTGTGTGTGTGTGTGTGTGTGTGTGTGTGTGTGTGTCCATTTGCCTGAGGACTGAGTAATGCTTTTATACTGCTCACACTGCATACATTACTTATACCCACCGTTAGCAAGGCCGATGATGTCACCCATCTACAAATACACCTCTGGGAGTGCTGTGTCCTAGTAATCTCGGTAGTGTGTTCTGTAACAGCGTAATGCTGTAGTGTAATAAAGTAGTTAGGTCAGTGTTCTAATCCCAGACATGCCAACTTTGTGTGTGTGTGTGTGTGTGTGTGTGTGTGTGTGTGTGTGTGTGTGTGTGTGTGTGTGTGTCTGCCTGCATGAGACAAGTACAGTGCTTTGTAGTATTCACCATAGCACGTGCCCTAAATGCGTGTTGCTGCAGTGTGATACGGTAGGGGTTTGTATACAGGACATGGCAAGTATGTGTTTGTCTGTCAGAGCCTGTGTGGAGGTGGCCGTGATTGTCTTTCCATTGGACATGTTTGGGAGCGGGTTTTGTAGTTTTCCTATATAGTATCCATTGGCCACCTCATGAGGAGTACAGCTGTCAGTCAGCCATGGCACTGTCTTGGCAAGCCATACCCATACATCTGGCAAAAGGGCTGGTGAAATAAGTATGCAGCCCTACTAGTACCCAGTTTATGTCCCGCACCCATGTGCCATGCACATACAACCTTGCCTAGGATATCCCACTATGTTGCTAGTAACATGCACATTGAGGACAGATAGTAGGCATGGTGTGACTGCAGTGGCTTGCAGAGGACATGGCACCCTGTACAGCAGTACAATAGAGCTTTATATATGTGGACATTGTGCCTTCACTATGTTCCACACTGAATGAAACTTGCAACATATGTGAATTTGCCATCATATGTGATCCACTAAAAGGCCAGACAATGCTGTACACATGTACTTGCTGTATGGGCGCATGCCACTGAGACCATTGGAATACCTGTCCATTCTATCCATGCAGGTGCAAGAGCCGACCTGCTCACCAGGTATGTAAGCATAGTATCGCCACACCAGGGCAGTATTGGCATTATCAGGGTATAACAGGCTGTGTACACTGCACATGTGTACTACGTCACAAACCAGGTACACCTGTACATGTCACTGTACAGTATTGTGGGACATGCACATCCCAGGCAATGTCCATGTAAAAGACTATCAAACACAGACATGGCATGCATTGCAAAGCTATGGCCCTACACATTGGTAACCAGGATGTCAGGCCAGATAATGCAGTACCCATCTGTGTGGGACATTGCAGACACTACACCCCTGCACTGCACACCATTGTCAGGTGATGCAATGGCAAGGATTACCCCTCACTCAGCCTTGTACAGCCATCTTGCACAGCCAAACACTACACACCCATGGAGCAATGCATACCTGCATGACAATTACTGGCACCCTGTGTGTCTGCATGTGGGTTGTGATGGCTCCACAACCACAGTCACTCCCAGTATAAACCTCGTTGGCATACCAACAGTTGTCCGAGCACTTTCACATGCCTAGCCCGCCTAGAATCTCCAGATATCCCCTGTGGTGCATGTGGTTCTGTGCATTACTGCAGTGTGGCAAACTAAGTAGTTGCATTGTGTATTTGCCACCCTGGCAAAGGTGTCAATTCATGTCCATTAGAGTGTGGTTGTGGTGACAATTTCATCTGTTCACATGGACTGACGTGTGCCACACCTAATGTATGTCTACTGTATCTGTTGCAGATGGCACTCACTCATCTACACACATGTTGTTACAGCACTGCAACATGTCACCTCTGTGACACATGTAGTAACGTCATGCACATGTAATAGTAATGAGTAGTCAGGTTTTGCCCCTGTACTATTCAGAGTGTGGCAGATGATGCTTACCGTGGTTAGAATCTCCAAGCCCTTCCCTGGTGTACATTGCCTGTCCCACACACACACACTCTGGTGGATGTGAAAGTGTACACCTGCACAGCAGCAGCATGTGTATTGTAACAGATGGAAATGGTCAGGTGATGGCCTCTGCACCTATTGCAGTCCTCCTCTAGCTGATTGCATGTGGTACAGCTGTGATGGTGTTCCCATAGCCATCCGCATGATAAACACAGTACACTAGCTAGGGAAACATGTTATCTGGCCATGATAGTCACTGTGAGTGGTACCTGGATGTGGTGTTCTGACATGGCATCACCGGAGAGATGAGTATCTGAGGATGCTTGCCTCAATAATTTCCACAGTGGGAAATAGCCTAATGATGGGAGGGTGATGTGCCACACAGCTACAGGATGTAAGTGTAGCTATGCTGCATTGAGACTACTGCCTGTTTAACATGTGTTTGGTAATGGTTATTCTGTATGTTAAAATACAGACATGACAGTACTCTGTTCATGAAGGAACACCATCTGTAGGGCCATCTGTGAACAGGTCAGTGTGTGCAACCATTTGTTTCCTGTGTTACACAATGAACACACTTCTGTGCACAGCAGAAACATGGTGTGAGGATTCCAGACAGTACATGATGATAGGGATGTGTTACTGCCATTGCATCTCTGACTGGACATGTGTCACATGAGACAGTGGTATGACTGACACTGTGTGGGATTCCCAGTGACAAGCCAATGATGGGCAACTGTTCATAGCTGTGGTCACATGTCTACTACTCATTGTACAGTTGCCATGCGGTATATTTGCATGTGTTGTGCTCGCTCTGCAAATGTATACCATCTGTTGTGTTGGGTTGCTGGTGATATCTATGCATACTGTCATAGGTAATCCTGTATGCTGTTGTCTATCACTAATCCACATGTGGGTTTAAAATGCAACACCATAGGCTGAATGGGTTGGTAGGTCCCGGCAGATCCTCCTGTCCCACTTCAGCTGATCATGGCACCAGGCACTAGCACACCTGAGGCCCAGTCATTAACATCAACCTCTGTTGGCTCTGTACCACCTTCTGGTGGTACCACCACTGAGGATGGAGCATGTTCCCCTTGGGAGCGGGACCAGACAGGTACATATCTGCTGTTGTGTGGTTCTGGACATTTTGTGTTGGTGGCTCCCTAAGGGGTTACGAAGCCAGATACGCCAGTTCAAGGGCAGAGTGTCACATTTACAGGGTGATGCTGCCCCTCCTGGACAGCCCCCAGCACTGCCTCCTTTGCAGCTGTGTAGGTGCAGTGTCAGTTGCCCATGGCTGGGGACCACCATCCTACTGTTCCAATGGGCTTTTGAATGCCAAAGACCCATCCCCATCCAAGGTGTATCCCCCCACGTGTCATATACCAACCCTGCATGCTGTCATTTCTGTGCTCCTACCTATCCTCCACGGCCATACCTACACTCCTTCCCCAACATCTGACCCTCACCTTCGGACAAATAAGACCATTCAGCTCCTAGGACACCATCTGCCCTATACATAGCTGTCCATTACACACAAATGCCCACTGGACACATGAAACCCTTGTAATATGCATCATAACATACTACTGTTATCCTCACCACTGACCCTCAGGCACACAGTCCTGGTAGGTCCTCACCACTGACTCTCAGGTGCACAGTCCTGGTATGCATGTCACTCCTACATGGTCCAGGTACATGTGAGGAGGATGACCCCACTGTACACAAAACACTACCGGTCCCTCTATGGTTACCCCATTTACCTTTATCATGATGATGATGTTGCACACAGGACATTGCAGGAGTACTGTTCACACATAATGATTGGACAGGTACTGTTGTGTTAATGTACATTACATGCACAGAGTGATGTATATGGCCAATCTACAATTATTTGCATGTATGACTGACACGTCTGTCTGAGGGAGTCTTGTGATCACATAGAGCAACACCACTACATAATACAGGCATCACTGGTGTTTCCCGTTTCATTCGTTTGTAATGCTTTGTTGCCACATGATATGTCCCCGATACATCTCTATATATGTATGTACCTATTTGCTGGACATAAACACTCACATGTACATTTACATGATGGGATACATTCCTATACTGTTGAATGACTGCGCTGTATGATATCCTCTGGTTACAGCCTCTTATGCTCGATTAGCCTCTACATTCCTTAACCAATGCAATACTCGCATAATGGTAGCCTAACACGCTTACATCCACTCGATCCCGCACTTGCTAATGCATCGGCATTGGTGCTTGCATCTGTCACTCACACCTCTGGGTGTGTGCGCGGAATACAATATTACTTTGTAATGCCTATTACATCGTACTACATAACTCCAGTATTGGGATTGGCCACCCATTAGGCGACAGCATTGTGTTCGACTGTACGGAATCAGTGGCCTGTCCAGTGACATAATCATTTTTGTGTGTACCTCATACAATGTGCTCCCACCTTGTGATGTCTATTACATCAGAATACATGGATACAGTATCAGAAACAGCTGCCTATTAGGCGATGGCATGGCGATTGACTGTACGGAATCAGCGGCCTGTCCGGTAAATCATTCATATTCGTGTGTTCCTCTTAGGCATACCTTGTGATGCCTATCACATCAGACTACATGACTACAGTCATAGCTGGCCTTAGGCATTGGCCAACTAAGCGGCTGCCTAGGGCGCTGCTTTAGTGGGGGCACTTTACCCATATTTATTTGGTGTATGTAGAACAGGATGGGGCACTGGGTGGTGTGGTGGGGGGCGCCATTGTGCCCTCTGCCTAGCGCACCAGTTGACCTAAGGCCACTCCTGACTACAGTATCGGGAATGGCGGCCCATTAGGTGACTGCATGGCGTTCGACTGTATGGAATCAGCGGCCTGTCTGGTGAATCATTCATAATTGTGTGTTCTTCTTACAATCTGCTCCCACCTTGTAATGCCCATCACATCGGACTACATGACTACAGTATCGGGAATGGCTGCCCATTAGGCGAAGGCATGGCATTCGACTGTATGGAATCAGCAGCCTGTCCAGTTAATTAATCATATTTGTGTGTTCCGCATACACTCTGCTCCCATCTGGCTGATGCATGGGAACCAATACCCTGCATTACAAACAAGTAGTTGGGTTGTGGTAGCCACAACCGTCGGACGGGTCATGCTACCGCATACCTGTTATAGGTTTGTCACCTTCTCAATTGGCCAAGGTAGGACTTTAGGGTTACCACCTGTCCCAATTTGTGAGGGACACTGTGAAAATAATCAAGACATAGCACATGTCTAGATTACAGGACATTATTATATTCTACGTTTCATTAATAATTGCATACAACAGTTATTTTATATATGACACTTCTATATGTTATGTGAAGTAGCATAAGCAATTCAAATACAACTAGATTAAGCTTTTATTTGTGCAAATAAGTGTAATCCTGTACTATGCATGTAGGTATGTTTAGTCCTGGAATGTCTGACATTTCTACAGAACATGTCCCACTCTGGCCATTTGGAAAGGTGGCAACCCTATAGGACCTGTATGTAGAGACATCAGACTTTGCAGGGCAACACACCCACAGCCAGTAGAAAGGGGAGTACGTCATTGTTTTGCCTAGATAAAAGGTTACTCTTGTAGCATTATAGTTGCTTATACTGTTACCTATAACATTTAGGTGTTTCAGAGGAACATAATAATTTATGCTACTACTACAGACAATATAGGTAGTCTTTGCCCTAAATCACAGGGCATTTGCCTTAATTACAGTTATTATGCAGGACACAACAGCCCAAAGGGGAGTGTTCCTTGCAAAGGTGGACAGGTGGTAACCCCAAACCTATTATTCTATCAACTTTCTAAGGTAGTCAGCGGACCATGCTCTTTCTCTCACTATCAGAACTCTCATACGAATGGGGAAGAATAAACACTGAATCAGGGACACTGCATAACGACCTCAGGGACACATTTAGAAGGTTGGTGCTATTAACCTGACACATTGATGGACACAGAGCACATATGTATTCATACACATTGTCTGAGGTGCATGCTGTTTATGACTGTTACATGTTGTCATTATTCATTACGTGTATTCCGCCACCTTTCCTCTTAATATCACTAGTTCTAGGATGGTTTAGTTGGGACTGTGTTAAGATTCTGATTCGTAATCATGGACGTCCCTGGTAATCGGTGACAGTTCAATGATATGATCCCTATGTGTTCCCCCAATGGTTTACGGACTGTCCAGTAGATGTGCTCTTACAATTTGGGAGGTATGGGCATCTGCTATACCTACATCGGAATATTACTTACACCCACGCGGTGGTCCTAGTACATGTCTGCCAGCCAACACCTGCACACCTAGCCCCATAATCACATACCCATAGTTCCCCCACCTGCCACTACTCCACAGCACTCATCCTTACTGTGGGTGCAGGTGGACGCAGGTGGGATATGAACACACCCCTACACACTGCCCACTCTCCCCATGTCGGGACTTGTGTCGTACATTGTGTCAACCCATGTGTTATTAGGCTTGCACAACCTACTGTTCCTTGTACAGCTACATCCTGGTTGTAATTGTGTTCCCCCATTGGTTGAAAGTACCAAATTGTTGGTGTCCTGCAAGGGACATCGCTGTCCATGTTTAAAGTGTAGACCTTGTAGATCTCTCCCACTGAGTAGTTTCCTGCTGGTGGTCTGGAAGCAAGTGTTGTATTTACCCTTGGCTATTGTGCGTGTCTGTATGTCTCACCCTGGCCTCAGCTGGGGGTGGGGTGGGGGTGGTAAGTAGACTTTTTTTGAGTGGACCTCCCACCAACATATGCCCGGTCTAAACATGTTACCCGTAACTGCTGTAACATAACCTAGGTATATACATGTGTATATTTACTGTAACATATATATATATATATATATATATATATATATATATATATATATATATATATATATATATATATATATATATTTACATTAATATATACAGATGTATCTGCATATGTATTCATACATGTATAGTCATATCTTGCTGTTTACATACAAACATACATTTCCTATGCTGGGAGCTGCTTACACCGCACTAGGCGCACTTTCGTCTATGCTTGCACAGTAGTACATATGTTTACTGCCGCTTATTTGTGCCTTATACATTATGGCAAGGCCACTTTGATTGAAAGGATCTACGTTAATAGTCCCATGTGATACACCGCGTTCACCTTTACATGTTTAAATGTCGGCTTTACAGCAGAGCAACATTCATTCCACAAGGAAAATGATATGTGCTATTGTCGACCTTGAACCATGAATGCCTTTTCGTTAGGTGGATGCTTTAACCACTACACTATTGGTGTTCTGCCTCATTTATATGTATACCCATGATGCATAGTTACCTGAACACACTCCTCATAACTTCACTTACAAGCAGGCATCCATTTACCTGTTGGGAAAAATGCACTACTACACATGTGCCATTCCCTATTCTCTACTGCTCTGGACTCGTGCCGCATGTTGTCTCACTCAGAGGATATTCAGACCTCCAAAGCCTATAGCCCTGCACATATGTGTGTTCGATTGTCAGGGTGTTCATATTAGGCTTGTCTCACTGGAGACCGGGACTGCCCTGTACCTAGTTGAAAGTCAGACTTAGCAAGGGGAGATCATTCGTTCCACTTTTAGCATCCTACCTGTGGTTGGGGATGCAGAGATGTGCTCACCTATGGCCAAAATGATATATAACAGCACTAACTATTACAGGGATTGCCTATATTGTGACCATGTTCATTCTTCATATCTACATATATTTATATATAGATATATATATATATCTATATATATATATATATATATATATATATATATATATATATATATACATATATATATATATTTATATATATATGTGTGTGTGTGTGTGTGTGTGTGTGTGTGTGTGTGTGTGTGTGTGTGTGTATATCGGTCTGTACATACACATGCATATACACCTACATGCTCATTTACCTTTCCCATACCGTTGAATCACCGCCACCTACAGTCGCGCATACACACTTGCATACCCGCTTACGTCTCCGGTTGCCACCTTTTCATATGGCCAAAGCGGGGTATTTTTGGGACACACATCAGATTTTACAGGCTGACACATACCCATGGTCAGTACAAAGGTTAGAACATTACTTACTTGCCTAAATGAAAGCTTATTCTTGTAGCGGTTTAGTTGCTTAATCTGTTTCTTGTAACTTTGAGTATTTTACATAAATAACTGTTTTATGCAACTGTTACATGAAATATGGGACATATTAACTACAATCACAGGACATTTGCCATTGTATTATATTTGGTCTGGACACAACTGCCCAAAAAGGGACTGTCCCTCGCAAGGTGGGGCAGGTGGTAACCCTACTTATGTCTGTTTTACAGCACCTTAAGCACCCTATATCCGACTGCCACTATGCGAATGTGTAAGGTATATATTCCCGATAATGCATGTGGGGAGATGTGCATCACGGTCAGGTGTTTAATCCCTCGTAAGGTGGGGCAGATGGTAACCCTACTTATGTCTGCTTTAAAGCGCCTTAAGCACCCCATATCCAACTGCCACTATGCGAATGTGTAAGGTATATATTCCCATTAATGCACATGGGGAGATGTGCATCACGGTCAGGTGTTTAATTCCTCGCAAGGTGGGGCAGGTGGTAACCCTACTTACATCTGCTTTAAAGTGCCTTTGGCACCCTATATCTGACTGCCACCATGCAAATGTGTAAGGTATATATTCCTGATAATGCACGTGGGGAGACGTGCATCACGGTCAGGTGTTTAATCCCGGGTTGTAGGTTCTGCAGGACTGGCTGGAGGATGAGCAGTCTTGTGGACAACTACTGCTCATACAACTTGTGCCCAGATGTATACAAGACTGGACATCATGTCGTGACATCAAGTCTAATGTTTAGAACAGATCCCATGAGGGATATCCAAAACCTGTTAGGACCGATAACCTTCTTTGCTTTACGGCTGTAAGGTAGGGTTATACATGCAAGGGATACATAGTTTGCAATCCTGAGACTGCCTAGGGTGAGACTGCCTACTAGATATGGGTAGGGGTCACTATGTGCAGATATGGCCGCTCCTATCTAGCAGCCTGGGTATGGTTGGTTTTGGTGGACGTTCAGGAAGGGAGGGGTGGTATGCTGTGAAGGGGATGATGGGTATTCAATTATGTATCCAGGTGTGTTGGGTTGGATGGCTCAGTTCAGGCCAGACCATTATGTGGGTATGTGCCGGTAACGTTTCTGTACATGTGTATTGCACATTTTAATGTTCACATGTTTGTGTGATTGTGTTGTGGATGTGTATATACCACTCCATCGTAGACCTCCAGTTCACCTATTGTGCATCGTACCCAGTCTCCCCTTGGCAAATTATTACATTACCCGTCATCCCCCCCACCACCATATTCCACAGACAACATTCATCCCTTCTCTATTTGATGGCCCATGGCACAGTCAACAGAACACATTGCGTACACTACATATCTCTGGGACCAATATGGTTGTGAGGTCTACACTAACATTTCAGATCATCCACATGCTGTACTTCACACACATAGGTACTTGCAAATACTTATCTTTCATGACATGGTAGGTAGACCTGGGTAATACCCGTTCATCTATGGGCTGTCCTGACAAGGACAACTTCTTGGACCGCTTGAATAGCAGATGTCGGGCGAATGCTCTGACCATTGGTAGGGTTGCCACCTTTTCATATGATCTGGATGGGACATTTTCGTGTCACACATCTGAGTTTACAGGCCAACACATACCCTACGGTCATTACAAAGTGGGATAGTACTTTAGTTTCATGCCTACATATAAGCTTTTTATTGTTTGTAGCAGTGTAGTTGCTTATTCTGTTTTTGTTTACTTGGTTATTCTGTTTCTTTTAACATATAGGTATTTTATATATGGGACATGCTTTGTGCTTGTATGGTACTATTACATAACATATGGGACATAATTATATCTCTGCTATACTTGGGACATTTCACATTATTATGGTTTTTGATAGCACACCTGCCTAGAGGGGACTGTCCCCTCACAATGTAGGACAGGTGGTAACCCAAACCAATGGGCTAGGCTTGGCAATGGTGGCAGCTGGCGCTAACACGATGTGTTTCACTTCCACTTGAGTATAGCTAAGCATGACACTGCAATGGAATCTGAACTGGGGTTTTAAATATCTTTGTTCAAGGGACGGGGACTCAATATTCAGCTTACGTGCTTTTTGTGTTTTACTTCTTATTGTGGTGTTTTACAATGATGTCTTGTATAGCTTTGCATACATTTCAGTATCCATGGACACTGACAGGGAGTGATTACTATTAGAGGCAGGCTGTACTAGTCAGCATTTTAGGTTTACCGTATGACAGCCATGTTCACGCCTCTATGCGAAGCGCTTTGGACACACCCTCTGCACTCATAACTGCGTTTCCCTATGCATCGTGGCCATTATGGCATGCGTACGCCTCAATAGCCGTAATGGTGCTGCAGGCTGCATGTCTACGCCACGGTCGTCACAAGGCTAACGCCGTCCTTGCTCCGAGCTTCATGAATCCCGGGGATAGTCAATACAATACAAATGTTATTCAATGTCAGTTGAAAGAACTAGTTACTTTGATTGAAGTTGAATGTCTACCTCAAGTGAATCCAGAGCAGGCTGACCCTGAGCTGTTAAAGTACTCATGGAAGAAGCAGACTGCTCAGAGCAATCGGTTTCCATTTGTACTTTTCACTGCCAGCTGCTGATGAAATCAATTTGTCATCTTT
>NW_025051370.1:0-12358 GCF_019279795.1 Protopterus annectens | reverse complement strand
ATACATCCTGATATTGCTCATCTTCCCACTCCAAATCCAGTTTCACCTAAACAGAAAAAAAAAAAAGAAATGCCTTAGGCTGCAGTTTGTGAATCTGTTGTTGCCTTAAGCTGGCCTGCAGATCAAATACACCCCCCCCCCCAATCACCCTGTGCTGTGAGTCAGCAAATGTCTATGGTAAAGGATCATATGTAGCCTTTTGTGCTAGTTCAGTACCTGGTTCAGGTGTAGAAAAACAAGACCCTTTAGGTGCAGGAGAGGTCCACAGTTAAAGACCCTTTGCCAGGTATAATAAGCAGTGTAGTTCATATTAAGAAACAAGAGACATCACCATACAACAGACAATCAGGTTGATGTGGTTTCCTTGGTTAACAGTGTTCATTTTATTTATGTATGCATTTATATTTGTTTTCTGGGAGGGATCACCAATCTCCTATGACCTTTTTAAGGCTCAGCTTGGGAGTAGCGTCTGGTTAAATTACTTAGAGTGATGGAGTTAAGCAGTGGAAACTGAAGGAATCAAACCTTGCACCGCTGGACCACAGGAAGCATCTTGTTAGCAGCTTCTTAATCCCCTAAGCTAACTTCCAGACAAAACTCAATTCCTGTGCAGAATGACTGTGGGAATACCTTTTCTTGATATCAGCTTAGTGCTGTACATTTTGACGGAGACTGTTTCAGACTGTAGTGAACACTCTGAGGATGTCCACTCTTGATTCCTTGGAAGGTGAACAGGTTCAAAAACCCAAGTAAGTGTTCCACAGATGCTAACTTAAGTTTAGAGACATATTTGACTGGAAGCAGTCTGGAGCTACATGAGAGATTGGCAGATTGTATGATTATACTGAGGGTGAGATTCCAAATGTTTTGGCTCTTCCTCCTGTGTCATCAGCCTTAGATGTTGTTTATAAAACTACCTGTAAAAACCTCTGGCTATTGAACCAGTTGCTAAAAAGGCCATGAGGAAACACAATGTATACTCTGATCTTGCAGCTCTTTGTAACTTTGTCAGCTGACTCAGCTTCAGTTTTTCCAGCTGCCAACTCTGACGAGATCCTTGCCTTCTTGTAACCCTACACAGCCGTATAAAATTGGCAAGTGGATAGAGTCTCAGGGAAATAAGTTGATCAGTCTAGTAATGTACTGTTTAGAATTTTAAATTATCAGCACTTCATGTGGACATTTATTTTGCAGTGCTCTTATAGTTTAGATGAGTTTTCTGTATCTTTCCATTTTGAGTTGAAGTGTTATATAAATTAATTTGTTCTGTGACTCCTGTTTCAGAACTTGGTTTGAGGAGCGTCTGGGAAGGTGCAGACAGTTTCTAGAAATGCAGCTGCTGCTTTTGTATTGAGAAAGCATGCTTGGTTACACAACCGGAAGTTTTCTGAAGATTTAAGAAATGAGATTCTGAATGTTCCTTTAAGTTCTGAAGTTGTATTTGGTCCTGCAGCTACCCAGGTTTTCAAACAATAGGATGATGGAGGGTAAATTGATGCCTGGGATCTCTACAATGTCTCATTCCCAGGTTCTCCCTTAACGAGGTGGCCAATTTCAAAGGGCAAAAACAAAACCCCCAGCCTTACAAGAGTCAGAGTAACAAGAGGAAATGGCAGGAGGATAATGTTTCCAAACCAAATAAATTTATTTCTTTCCTGAAAAAAGATAATTTCCATTTTTATGAATGCCTATGGCTGGACTCATGGCATCCTGTTCCTTCTTCCTTTCTCCTTCCCCCAGGCGTTTACTCAGTCCAGCAGCCTGGCAACTAATAGTCTCAGACTAACGGCTGCTGAGAATAATTTATTGAGTATTCTCTTGGCAGTGGATAGAAACTCCACCTCCCTTTATGGAATTTCTCTTCTCCCACCAGACCAGATGCATCTGATCTCTCCAGAACTCATTCACAAGTTGCAAGCAGGGGTTATAGAACAAGTTCCTGCACCACAAAACAGAAAAAGATTTTACATCAGAATCTTTTTCATCCTCCAGAAGGAGCCATAGTGAAGAGAGTGTTATATATATCTTATCTAAATACATTTCAGAAAGTATTCAAATTCAAAATGCTTATTTTGTAGATGGTCCCTCTTCTGGATCACTGTTTCATGGCGATGTAAGATCTATAGGATGCTTGTCATCACATTCCAGTTGCTTCCAATTTCAAATAGTCTAGAACACAAGCAAAATAAAAAAATATGTTGAAACAACAAATGCCACTAAATCCAAGTCCAAACACCTCTAGTGCCTCAGCACAACTGCCTTCAACATAGCTGCTCAGTTTCAAGTTGAAACTTCAAAAGTCCTGTCTCACAGCCTCACACAGAATTGTCTTTCTGGGGCGTATGATGGACACTATAGCTTTTCTACTATAAGACTAAGTCCTGACTTTTCAGAACATTTTCTAGGAATTTTTCTCTTCAAGAATCTGTTTCTACAAGCCACTTTCTCAAAATTCTAGGTCTCAAGGCATCAGTAATCCTCAATGATACCACTGCCAAGACTCCAGACGAGAAGGATTCATGGATACTTAAAACATGTTGGACTTGCATCCATTGTAGTTCCAGGTACCAGTGCTGGATTTTGTGAAATAAGAGTTACAGTGGCGGAGGGCTCAGATGTCTTTAAATCCAAACCTACCCTTCTCCCTCCACACCTCAGTCAGTTCGGATGGGTTCATAACATTTTGCATGGGAAGCATGCAGGAGAGTTCAAGTGCAAGGCAGATGGGGGTCCTTCGGTCATAATAAAGCACACAGACATTAAATGTTATCAATGGTTCAGAACTTAAGTTTTTCACCAGTTACACTATCCAAGTCCCTTTTATTGCTCACAGACAACACCATAGCCATGTGATACCTGAGCAAACAAGGGAATACAAGGATGTCCTTCAAGGATGCATCTGCAGTCCTAACAAATGGGTTGTCCTGTCGTCAGGCAGCCCTTCGGTCGGCCGGATTCCAAAGTCTGGGTCTGGCCTTGGCTGGTGTCGCACTTCACCCGACGTCATCTCTGCTGGTCTTCGGGTATAAAGGCATCAGCCGGCGCCATTTTCCTCAGTCTTTCTTGCCGCGTGGCACCGAAGCAGAAGCTGTTCGCAAGTGCGGTCGGTCAGATCCAGAGATTACTACTACCGAATACTACTTGAAGACTTCTAAAAGCTAAGTACCCGTTGGGGACTCTTTCTTACCTCAGCCGATGGCAGAAAAAGTGAATAACTGATTAACTTGTGGGAAACAAATACCTCATAAAGATTCCCACTCTTACTGCTTACCATGTTTAGGCCCAGACCATGGCGTAGCAGCCTGTTTAGCCTGTGCTTGTTTCAACCGGCGAACGCTTTTAGCGTCGGTCGGAGTTTGCTGAACAGTTTTTCGGCTCAGATTTTGCGTACATTATGCCGCCGGATCCTCCGACTTCTCAAATTGTTAAAGCAAAGAAAAGGCCGACACTCGCGGTCTGCGGTTTCGGCGAAACCACGGTTAAGCAAACGCGAGTGTCTCGGTTTCGGCTGAAACCGAGCAGACCAGTCAATCTTCAGCCGAATCCATGACTACTACGAGGCTCCTGCTACCCTAGTTGAATCGGCCTCTGAAGTTTTGCCTACTAATGTGGTTTCTCTAGAATTATCGGACACCATCCCTTTGGATGTCTCTACCCCAGCACGTGGTGTTGCTAGGCCTCCTGCAGCCATGTCTATAAAGGCCTTTGCCAGGGCTAAAGCAGCCAAAACTGCTAAGTCTGTACCTGTTAAGCCCCCCCTCTCACAGGCCCAGTTCCAGTTCCCAAATGCTTACTCTGGCAGAGGATCTCATCTCTTTAATAAGGGGATCCCAATCTCACCCAGACAGGGCCTCTCAACCTCCAGAAAAGAGACCTAGAGCAGAGCCCCCTGAGCCAGTGTCCTCAGATGACTCTTCTGATGTTTCAGACAATACAGACCATCCAGAGGCCCCTTTTTCTACTTATGAAGATTCCGATGCTGAAGAATCTATTCCTTCTGCCTCTCCACCAGAGGAATTTTCCTTTGGGGAAACCTTACATGCCATGAGAGAGCAATTCCAATGGCAGGGACAAGATTTCTCAGATTCAAGAAAAAGGCTTAGGACCTTTCTACACTTACTGCAACATAGGCCCTTAGCTATACCTCCAGTTCTTCCTGTTGTGGATGATGCATTTAATGATGTTTGCACTGCTCCTGATACTTTACCTCCAGCCCCTGCCAAGCCCGATAGGTTTTACAGGTGCGGACACTCATCACCACCTATACAAGGCTCCCTTGCAGATCTTGAGACTATCTCCCAGGGGCCTAAGGCAGTAGCCGACCTCAGCGAAAACCCTCTCCCTTCTGAAAGGGAATCCAGGTCCTTAGAGAGATGGGGTAAAAGTATACACCTCTGCTACTCTCAGCTAGAGCTTTGAACTGTCAGTTTCATATGATCCAATACCAAGAGTTTATGCTTGATCAGTTAACTAAGAAACTGTCCTCTGATGATTCCTTAGATAAGAAATATGTTTTAGAAATGGTGAATAACATTCAGCAGGTTAGTAACCATTCTTTAAAATGTGGCTATGATGCACTGGAGGCTTCATTTAGATCAGCCATGACTGGCACAGTTATAAGAAGGCATGCATGGTTGAAAGAACAGGTCTTGCGGATCATGTTAAAGCAAAACTATTAGATGCTCCTATGGATAAGGTCAGTCTATTTGGTTCTCCTGCCCAGCAAGTAATGAAGAAAATGGAAGAGAAGGCAAAATCTGTACAAACAGTTAAAGATTTCTTACAGGTTCAGCCCCCAAGGTTTAGCAGGAACTGGCCTTCCAAAAATTGGTCCTTTCCAGACTCCTCTAAATCTCAGAGAGACAGGAATAGACGTTCCAGAGGCAGAAATCAATCCAGAGGAGGTGCCTACAGAGGACGCCAGTGGCAAGGCAATAACCAACGAGGCACAGACACAACCACTGCCACTACAACAGGACAAACACAGTGACTTGGCTCTGACACCGCCTTCCAGGGAACAAATAGCAGCACCTTTAGGCTGAAAGTTTGCCTTATTTTCAAAAAATTGGCACTATATCACAAGAGACAAGTGGATTTTGTAAACTATAGACCAAGGCTACAGGTTTCATTTCCACACCTTACCAGTAAAAAGAGGAATGCCAAACCTACCACCAAATCAAAAAACAGAAGCTCTAAAACAGATAGCTCAATTAACAAAGATGAGAGCTGTGGAAAGGGTACCACCTACAGAACAGGGCAAAGGATTTTATTCCAGACTCTTCCTAGTACCAAGAAAAAAGAAAAGTTGGAGACCTATTCTCGACCTGTCCGCTTTAAACACATTCATCATTGTTCCAAAATTCAAAATGCTGACCCTACAGCAACTTCTTCCCATGCTGGGCAAGGGGTGTTGCCTGGTAACTCTAGATCTCAAGGAGGCATACCTGCACGTCCCCATACGACCAAATTGCAGAAGATGCCTCAGATTTCTTGCAGGATCAGAGCATTATCAATTCTCAGCATTGCCCTTTGGCTTATCTACTGCTTAGAGTATTCACAAAATGCCTGGCATCAGTAATCGCTCATTGCAGGCTACAGGGAATCCAAATTTATCCATACCTGGACGACTGCCTGATACAAGCGGACAACAAAAGCAAGCTGACACAAGACTTGCAAAGAGTCATTTGCTTACTACAAGCCCTGGGATACACAGTCAATTTAAAAAAGTCAAGACTGATAACATCCCAAACAAGAACATTCTTGGGTGCAGAATTGGACACAGTAAAACAGATGGCATTCCTAACTGCAGAAAAACAAGAACATCTCCCTCTTTACTTCTTGGCATTAACAAAGCAGAACAAACTAACAGCAAGGAAAGTACTGCAGGCCTTGGGCTTCATGGCATCATGCATAATCCTGGTGCCCCATGCCAGACTGCATATGAGAAAGCTACAGTGGTACCTAAAGAATTTATGGTCTCAACACAGGCACAGCTTAGAAACCGAAATACCACTAATCCCATGCCTGAAACAAGAGTTCCTATGGTGGGCTCAAGCATGCCAGTCAAACCCAGGTTTGCCCTTCCACAACATTCAAGCAAGCCAAACCATCACAACGGATGCCTCAGACCTAGGTTGGGGGGCCCACATGCTGGACAAATGCATTCAAGGATTATGGACTCCAGATCAGCTGCACCTGCACATAAATCAAAAAGAAATGCTGGCAGTAAAACTAGCAATCCAGAATTTCAGACCATTCCTCAAAGAAGGCCAATTAATGATAAGGACAGACAACACCACAGTCATGTGGTACATCAACAAACAGGGAGGAACTCACTCATACCCCCTATGTCGAATGGCTCTGGACCTATGGAATATGGCTCTGAGCTACAACATTCAGTTACAGGCAATATTTGTACCGGGAAAAGAAAACATCCTAGCAGACATGTTAAGCAGAACTACCTCGGATGCTCACGAATGGATGCTACACCCCGACATCTTCAAGGCCATCACAAAAAATGGGGAATGCCACAAATAGACCTATTCGCATCCCCACTCAATCACCAGATCAAGAAATTCTGCACAAGGACATACCACCCACTGGCTTGGAAGGTGGACTCTCTATCCTTCAGTTGGAAAGACCTGACAGCATATGCTTTTCCACCTCTTCCTTTGATGCACAAGGTACTACTGAAAATCAAAGAGGAACGTCCAAGGATAATTCTGATAGCTCCAAATTGGCCAAGACAACATTGGTATCCATTGCTGAGGAGCATGTCTCGGGGAGGAACGTGGACACTACCCCTGATTCCTTTGATGTTAACTCAGAGCAACTACAACATCATGCATCCAAACCTGAAAACTCTACAACTGACTGCCTGGAACATTACATAAGAGCAACTAACCCAGATTTATCCCAAAGGGTTAAAGACATTATCCTTGAGGCCCGCAGACCTTCAACAAGAAGGAACTATGCAAGAAAATGGAAAAGGTTTGTCATTTGGAGTTCTGAAAGAGGAAAAGATGTGTCAAAGATAGATATTGCCAACATCCTGGAGTATTTGGCAGAGCTTCTCTATACAGGCCTGTCCTATTCCTCCATCAAGATACATGCATCAGCTATTTCTGCAGAATACAGCTTCGATCCCCCTGTCTTCTCACACCCTCTACTCAGGCAGTTCCTCAGAGGAATCAAGAATGTAAAACCTCCTAGGAAACCACCATTACCAGCATGGGACTTGAATTTTGTGCTAGAAAAATTGACACTCCCTCCATTCGAACCAGCAGCAACAGCAGACCTTCAACACCTATCCTGGAAAACTGCTTTCCTACTGGCAATTACTTCAGCAAGGAGGGTTTTGGAACTAAAGGCCTTAATGGCAGTACAACCCTTCCTAATCTTCCATCAAGATAGAGTGTCCATGAGAACTAATCCTACATTTATGCCTAAGGTGGTATCCAGAGTGTCTCTAAACCAGGCAATCCACCTATCTACCTTCTTTCCCAATCCACAGAACAGGGGGGAAAGACTGCTGCATACCTTGGATGTACACAGACAGCTGCGCTACTACCTGGACAGAACCAAGGGCAATAGAAAAACTGACCAGCTTCTAGTAGCTTATGCAACAGGAAGGGAAGGAAAAGCAATTTCGAAACAGACAATCTCAAGTGGATAGGAAATTGCATAAGATTCTATTACTCCTACCATGGAAAGCAAATTCCACAGAACATAAGGCCTCATTCTACAAGGGCTACAGCCACTACCACAGCTTTCTTACGAGGAGTGGCTACCAAGGACATTATTGAGGCGGCTACTTGGACCTCCGTGCATACATTTGCCAAGCATTATAACTTACCTCTATACTCTAGATCCCGAGCAGGCTTTGCCACTGCTGTTTTGCAAGAGATCCTAACTACACCATAATTCTTCTTCCTCCTCCCCTAGTTTGGCTATGGTATTCTACCCATTTGTTAGGACTGCAGATGCATCCTTGAAGGACATAGTACAGTTTTGTACCTACCATAAATGTAGATGTCCGAACAGGATAGCATCTGCAGTCAGGATACCCACCCTCCTTCCCTCTGTGGTACTCCTAGGGTATTTACCCTCCTAATAGCTAGCTGGGGGGATCGCTTATGGTGTATTTGTTTGTATGTATGTACATACATGCTTATTTTTTGTGTTTGCCTTCTACTTTTTTGGAAACATTGGCATTTATCCAAAATTTAGCTTTCCAAGAGGGCAACTGGCATCTGGGGCAAGAAACACTGAGGAAAATTGCGTCGGCTGATGCCTTTATACCCGAAGACCAGCAGAGATGACGTCGGGTGAAGTGCGACACCAGCCGAGGCCAGACCCAGACTTTGGAATCCGGCCGGCCGAAGGGCTGCCTGACGACAGGACAACCCATTTGTTAGGACTGCAGATGCTATCCTGTTCGGACATCTACATTTATGGTAGGTACAAAACTGTACTTTATACCCTCTTTGTCTGTTGGGAGTTATGTACTGAGAGCTAGTTTTACAGCATTCTCTGATGCTGTGGGCCTCATACATCTCGTTGGAGCAATATATAGTAGCAGGCAGACTAAGCAGATCTCTGATGTACCCTGACAGCTGAAACTTGGGACAGAGAAAGGTCTGCCTGCATTTGGTCCAGATATGAGGAGCACTTTATAAAGTTTTGTTTGTCTCCTTTCAAAACAGATAGATGGAAAAAATATCTTTAAAACATTCTTGCAGCCGTGCTTTGACTGCAGAAACATTCTGGTTCCTTTGGACAGGAATGTTCCTTTGTGCATGTTCATCTTTTCCAAAGATAACCAAAGTACTTCTGAAGATTTGGAAAGAATTACCATAGATCATTGTGGTGATCCCATTTTGACCTATGCAAAGTTGGTTTTCTCCTTTAATGGAATTGACCAAGGGTAATTACCACAAGCTTCCTCACACTTGAGATCTACTCAGTATTGTGGTCTAATTTTTTATCACAAAACCTGACATTTTAACAGGGATGTGTACACTTTTATATCCACTGTATGTTAGAATTTCACTCTGCCTCAGTGGCAGCATCCACCCATCATTCACCTTGTTTTGTATATAATTCAATGGTTTACAAACTTGTGGTGGTAGTGTTTGGTTTGATCTCTACTTACTTCTGACCTTGTCACAGCACCTTAACTGAGAAATAGTGTGCAAGCCATTTGCTTTATCTTGGAATTAGTGATGTTACTCCTCCCATCCTGATTTTACCTTGCCGCATTACACCTTCTAAACAAGAAAGTAGCTAAGGACTGGCGTACAGTGACCTGAGGACTGATACAAACTCCTCAGAAAGTACATTGTATGTCTCCTAATACTTAACCTTCTGTGTATAAGTATGTCCTCCTAGTTCTTAATTAGGCTGTGTCTAGCACTATCTTCTTGGTTGGCTCATCCCCCCCTTTTTACTGTTATGTTGCCTGATTTTCTATTTAAACCTCTCCTAGCTAGTTGCTGCATCTCCTCTGCACTTAATTTTAGACTCCGTGCTTAGAATTCTAGGGCAGTACTTTGTTTTTATACTAGTCATTTTCAAGGTCTCCCTTAATTTCTATACTTGCATTATAATCTCCCCTTGGCGGTCTCCTGTAACTTTAGTGGTACTCCCCTTGGAAAGTCTTGGGTTTTTGGATTTGCTGTTTTTCTTTCTTGGCAATACTGTGCTTGTGGCTCTGTTTAAACTTCCTGTCTTCTCATTTTACCTTATCCTCCAATCATATTTCAGTACTTTTCCGTTAACGAGGCAGCAGTCTGCAAATGTAAATGTTGCCTCGGAATGTACAGGTCCAACTTAACATGAAATAATTTTCTTCAAAATTTGGCAGAGTACTTAAATATGTTCCAAACTGAATGCCATATATTTGCCTGCACGTTGAAGCTTCACACAACTGAAGAAGCTGTCATGTCTCAGCTACAGCCATTCACTATATAACGTTTCACACTGCAAAACATAAAAGGACAGCCGCATACAGTTATTTAAATGATAGCAAAATAATTCTGTTAACCACTTCCAATGAAGACAAAAATGATATTACACAGACAGATTAAACCGTTCACCTAACCAGTCGTACTTGCAGTACTGTTGGTACTTCATCTGAATAACCAACCATTCCTCACATTAAGTAGCCTTTGTTACTCCTACTGGACGGGCATAAGTCTTTTGCTTTTACTGTTTTACAGAATTAAGAAAACGAGTTATGCCCAACAATTAGAAACTTTTTTTTTTTTTTTACGTAAAAACCTATCCCTAAACCATTAACCCTAAAACCCTGACACTTAACTGCGATGCAGGATTCAGGTACCGCAACCAGCAGTTATGCTACTTTCATACAGCTACTCCCAAATCAACTTAAAATCCAACTCTACGATAATGCAATGAGCAGCACCCAAGAAATACTCAAAAGTGGTAAACACCAACAGATTTTAATTAGACACCAGAGGCAACCTGGTATCGATGGTTCTACTACGTCTGTGCTGCATGTCACCTTCCATTCATCCCACATCTCACCTGCATTTCATAACACTCATTAACAAGGTTTCCAAACAGAGAAAAGCATTTATGTTTGCGGGTGACTGCTGCCCTGTTAACGGAAAAGTACCCATATTTCTTCACTATTTGCTTCTCCTTTTTGTACCCCTCCCCCCTTTTAATTCCTGTCCTCCATTCATATCATTTTGACCCCTTCTGTCTTTGTGATGCTCAACTGACATTACTTAGCATCCTGAATCCCAGAGGTGCCATTTTTAAATCTACTTGCTTCTGACCCTGTTGCAGCCCCTTAACTTAGAACTAGTGTGCAAGCCATGTATGCGTCATTCATTCTATGTCTGTTTTAATCATTTAATATGTGCATGCTGGTATTTTTGATTAAATGGAACTTTGTTCAACTCTAGAGTTATTTGGAACACTGTCATATGTCCTCCTGAGAGTGCATTTAGGTGTTTGCCAGGTGGATGCGGTTATTTCTTTTGAAAAGTGACTTTTACTTAATACTGACTGTAGCTCTTTGATGGTTGTTACTGAAAGTGATTGCTGTATTGCTGAATTAATACGCTGCGGTTTTATACTAATTTTCAGAATTTATGCAGTCATTTATTGTCTCGAGGTATATTACACTTGGCAACTGCAGTGATTTTATCTGCCTTGAGCTATATTTTGCTTGGCAACTGTTTCAATGCACTGCTAGATTTCTGACCTTTAAACATTGTCATTGTTTTGTATGCACCATTTATATTACGGAGCTAGTCAGTGTTGTGTTGTAAGCTGTTTTCAACATTACTGTTAGCTTAACATTAAGAATTTACTGCCTTTATTATTGGCATTAATAAGGAATGTATAAAGTTACTGCAGTTTACTGTTAAAACTTCATTGTGTTTATTGACTGTTCTTAATTGACTTCCTACATCGTGGCTATACTATTTGATTTTGTTTATGACTGGCCTGTTATTTTTTTAAATTTTAGGATGTCAATTTCTTGTTTTCTTAGCTGCTGTCTTCTCTCCTTTACTAGCACCAGTTTTAAGGTCTTTCTTTCCATTCTCTTAAACTGGCTACTTTACTGCATATACTACACCATCTATCTGTCTTTTTCCCTTCAGCTTCTCTCTCTTCTTTATGCTCCTTCATCCATTCACTCTAGCATTCTGTCAGGTCTCCTATTAACTCTTCTCTTCCTGCTGTAATCTATTGTTTTATTAATCTTTTTCTCTTTTATTTTTCAGTTGCTTTATCATGGAATTAGTGATGTTACTCCTCCCATCCTAATGTTTCCTTGCTGCATTACTGCCTTCTAACTAAGTGGCCTAAGGACTGATGCAAGCTCCTCTGAAAGCACATCATACGTCTCCTACTGCTCAACCTTAATTAGGCTGTGGCTAGCACTGTCTTGGTTGGCTCACCCCCCCCCCCTTTACTGTTATATCGCTGAACTTTCTATTTAAACCTCTCATACCTAGTTGCTGCATCTCCCCTGCACTCAAAACAATTTTAGACTCGCTGCTTAGAGTTCTGGGATAATACTTTGTCTTTATACTGTCCACTCTCAAGGTCTCCCTTAATTTCTATACTTCCATTATAATCTCCCCCTGGCTATTTCCTCTAATGTTAGCGGCACTCACTTTGGAAAGCCTTGAGTTTTAAAATTGACTGACTGTCTTTCTTTCTTACAGGGTGTTGGGTGTTCCACCCTGTTGATAAACCTGCACAGGTTGAACAACCTGAGCATTATTGAGACTTTTGTTGTTTCTAACACCATTATAATTATTGGACATTGAATTATATGTTTATTTCTGCATTATTTTGAGACCCTTTTTTCATT
>NW_025051369.1:0-12286 GCF_019279795.1 Protopterus annectens | reverse complement strand
TCAAAGACTTTTTTTATAAAAAGAAAACTTGCATTTGGAGAATTGAGTGACTGTTTTAAAATTTTAATAAAGTAACAAACATGTGTTTTCATTGTAATACAAACTATGATTCATTTCTTGGATTGATGCACAAAACACTTGATGAAGTAAAACATAATTCTGTTCTTTATAAACAACTGTCTATAATAGATAGAAAAATGTTTCATGCAGGGCGAGTGTATATTCATAGCAAGGTTACTACTAATGTAGAGGATTGTTATTTTGTGTGTGGCAGAAAGGCATACAAATGGTTACCTGAGAATTGGTCTGGCAGTTGTTTTTTGGGTTACCTGGTTCCGGCCATACGACACACTGCAGTTTTGCCTCGAGGAAAAATTCAAAATGTCCGAGAGGTCATCAAGAAACCTGTAAATCCAGTGGGACAAATTGATGCGCGTTGGAAAGACCATCATTCCATAGGCAAAGAACTGACACATATGGACTTGAGTGATAGCATTATATCGTGGGCAGGCATATTACCGGCATATGGAGCAGTGAAATCGATCTGGGAGCTGAGAAAACTGTCGAAACTTCTCTAAGTAATGAGTAATGCAACTTTTTCCGCTCTCAAATTGGTGACTGATGAACTGAATGCAATGAGAGCTGTAGTGCTTCAAAACCGCATGGCTCTCGACTTCACCCTAGCGGCAAGAGGTGGTACTTGTGCTTTAATCCAAGAAGAATGCTGTTCATATATTCCTGACCATAAACACGAGATAGACAATCATCTTGAGGTAATTCAGCAAGTGTCGACCATGACTAAACCAGGCCCAAACCCACTGATGGACTTTTTCCAGAAATGGTTTGGGGTGGGGTACCATCCTAATGAACATCCTGATTGCCATTTGTGTAGGAATGCTCCTACTGGGGGTATGTGTTTGTTGTGGCATCCCCTGCATGAAAAGACTGATTAAAGACTTTATAGACATTTCAGTTTCTGAAACCTTATATCAAAGTACTGAGTTTGAAGAACTGTTAAAAGATTGAAAATGCTTTCATAAGTTTAAATTGAATGACTCTCTTAACTGCAAATCCTGAGTGGAAGAGGTTAGGAGAAGAAAACAAACTGTTTATACTTATTTTGAAAGTAGAATAAAAGTATTAAAAGGGGGGAAATGTCAGAAAAATATGTATTAATGTGTGTATTAGTAATATGCTTAGTGCATTTAGAGCTTGAAAAGGGTTAACACATTTATTCTATTTCATACTGCATAAATCTGTACAAACTGCAGATGCTTTTCTGACCTTGTATTGTTAGCTAAAATCTTGCTTGTGCCTTGGAAATTTACTGAGAAGCAGATGATTCCTGCTTATGTTAGGAAAATAATGAATAGAACAATACTACTTGTATGAAGCTTAAAGAAGAAGTTCCATTTGTGCTGTGAGAAAATACACAGCTGTAGAAGCTATAGATAATTAGGACAAAGCCTGTTTGAAAATATGAACTACAATCAGCATTTGCTTGTATCTGAATTAGAAGAGTACCTTGAAATGTAACACTGTCCAATGGAAGCTTGTAAATGAATTAGTGCCCACCAAGGCCAGGTTGTTTTTCTCAAAAGTTTCTTACAAATCTAGCTATGTCAGCAGAAAATCTGAGTAACATCTGCTGTAGAACAATACTGAAAGTTGTGTTTGATTACGTCAGCCATAGAAGGTCATGTCTTGTAAAATAGTATAAGAATAAGCATACTTCCTGTTAGTAGTTAGACAAATCCTTGTATTTGCATGTTTTTGTCTTCTTGCGGCAAATGAATACATATGCCTTAATTGAACCTTACGTGTATTGGTCTTTGAAGTTTTTTCCTTTGACACTTTCCATAGAAATACTCTTGTGAAAGAGGAGATTTTAAATACAACTATTGTAAATACAAAACCTGCAACTGTGTGAGAAGTGAGTGATCAGTATGAGAATGTGTCAAAGGAGCCGCATTAATGGAAGAAGATTGCCAGATCTGTAATAACACTGAAAAACAATACATGAGTACTTTGTCCTATGCTGCAGCTGTTACTGAATGTGAAGCAGAAGTGAGGCAGCTTGGGAAGATGACATACAGACTAGCAGCAAGAATAAGAAGGATGTTGTAGGGAAAAGGTACATGATTTGGCACAAAATTAGTTTCACCCCTTGGTTTTAAAGCTTCATTAATTCATTCCTTAATTCAGTTAGGGAAAGAAAGAGTTTATGACTTGACTTTTGAAACCTGTAAGTTGTCCAAAAGACTTATAGGTCTGATAGAAAAGAAAAAGGATGCGTATCCATGAAATAAATATGTTTTCACAAGTGTAAATGTCATGAAAGAAGAAAGAACCTGAACTGGTTTGAACTGATGATGTGTAGAAAAGGATATATTAAAGAATTCTATGGATTTTTATGCAAATGGAGGTGTCGTAGAGTTGGAAAAAAGGGACTTGTACATTGGGGCATAAGTAATGTATGTGACTTTGAATTTTGTGGATTATAATAAAAAACTTATGCTATTTGTTACTGTCTATATTGGTCTACTGCATTATTCTTCTACCAGCACTATTTCTGGAGGAAAGCACATGGCTAATTAGCATAAGCTGCACCCATAGACTGACGTATTTTACACTGCATCGTGTGTGTAACCACAGTCGGTGCTATGGCCAATGCCAGCATTAAACTCTAAATGGATATTGGTCTCTGAATCACTCAGGCAAACAAAAACCTTCAGAGTAAAGGTGTCTGCAGAGCAGTAAGCCTTTCTGAAGTGACTGTAATAAAAGATGTTGCTGGCAATGTGATAAAAGGGACATTCTTTTTAAAAAATGCAAATTGAAATGTACAAGCTAAAAGAAAGAGACCTGGGTTTTACTGTACTATGGGGAGGAACAAGGAGGAGAGAATAAAATGATGACACCTGTTTTTACTGTACTATGGGGAGGAGGAAGAGGGAAGAGAGAATGGAGAGATGCAAAATGAAGAAGATGATGATATACTTCATAGCTCTGTAAATGAAATAAATGGCTGAGAGAGTAGGAGATATTTTTCTGGGATGAGGCTGAATCTGAAACTGAAAGAGATGTCGCTGAATATAAACAAAGTGAAAATTAGAAATGAAAATGTTAAAACTGTTGCTGGTGTACCTGCAGAAAATACATTTGAATGTTTGCAGACTGAAAAGGAGGGTGAGAAAGATTGAGATATTATAATGAATTCTGTCAATGAGAGAGAAAGACATAAATGGAGTGTTTTCATGTACACAAAGTTGTGTCTGTGGTCATGCCATGTCTTTTGGCTTTTCCCAGTTAGGGGTCGCCACAGCGGAACTCCGGTCCGCTAATGATTGGCAGTAGATTTTTACGTGCTGAGTTGCCGGCCCTGACGCACAACCTTCAACGAAGGTACGCCCATTCATGCATGTCTCCACACAGAAGACGCTCTAGCTGAGAATCGAACAGGACAATGTCTTACTGTGAGGCGACAATGCTACCGCAGCACCACCACCGCAGTATTTCATATTAATGAAGTGCAGTGCACTTAAACAAGGCTTTGTGGTGTGCAACAGTGTTTTTATGGCTGTGAAACCTCTTCGGGAATGCAGATAGCATTTACATGTAAGGTTGCTGTCTGCAGCATGGCAATCAGACCTCTCAACTTCTTACAGCAAGAAATCTGAACAAAGCTATAAATAATGGGGGGACAAAGACCTAAAAATAGGGGCTATTTTTAACTACTGCTCTTAGAAACTTAAACCTTTGGTAGAATAACAGGTTTTGCATTAGCATGAATGTTCTGAAGGGTATGAAATCTGAATCCTGAATGTCTGTCATTATTTTCTGAATTTAGTCCCCGAAGATTTGCCAGTGATTTGCCAAAAACCTACAAATTTTATGAGAACCAGACCAAAAATATGAAGCACAAATCTGGACATTCTTCGCAAATCTGTTCAATTGAGAGGTATGAAGGTAATTGCTTTCCCTTGTTTGAAATTTGGCAGGGTCCCAAACACATTTAAATAGAGAAAAATTGTACAAGGGACCCTGCCATAGATATGTCATTCTGCATTTATTAATTTCATATATTTTATTGTTTTTCATTTCTCTCTCTTCTTCTTTTGTTTTATTTTTTTGCATGTTTGTGCAATGCTTAGCTCATTTGCGCATTCTGGAGTTTTTGTATTTTATTTTTTTCACATTTTGCACGATGCTTAGCTCGTTTGCATGACTAGACCAACCATGTATCAGACATGACCCAGACAGCCAAAAATAGAATCCAGATGCATTCAATTAATACCACTGGGCATTAGGCAAACCTGGTAAGCAAGGGTGTGTCGCACTAACACTGTCAAGTTAACTATGAATACTAATATAGGGGATGTCACATAACTAATCCTGTGGCAATAGGTGGTAAGTCTAGATCAAAAGTGCAAATGGTTCTGGATTCTAGTACAGGGCGAGAAAACTTTCCTTTTACTATGTTGACATTGCAGATTATATAAATTTAGTGCAACACAGAAAAGTGTTTTCACAACCTTCTTGTGATAAGAGCTGTAAGTTTAGGACTACTGTACACATGGTCCTAGGTTTGAAATCCACATATGCTATACACTTTTAATGTTGTTCCACTTCATGTCATATTTGCTTTTACTCATAACACCTGACATAGTGTAGCTGATATAAACATTTACATGTATGAGGGCTGAGACACTAATATTATATCAGTTATTTTTACCTATTCATATATATGGATATTGTGCATATATTATGAAAAGTATGACATGGGCATAAAGTGTACTATGTTCATACAAGTATATTTTGGCAATCCCATTTGAATAACAGAGCTAACTAAATGGCTGTATATCAGATATCCTTGGAATTGCATTTCTTTTTATTTTATTTTCTATTGCCACTGTTGTGCATCACCTGATATAGTGCAAACAGATGCACCCTTGCTTACCATGTTTGTGCGATGGTAAGCGGGGGTGCAGTTTTTTCAAATGTAGCAAAAACTAGACAGTATATGCTCTTAGTAAGCTCAATACCTTCAAGTGGAATTGGCAGGAAATGCTCATTAGACATTGAGTTTGATCTTTAGGAAACATGGCTGGTGTCGGAGAGGGTATGCACTTTTGAGCACAGTGTTGGGCTGTTCAGGAGACCAAAGTCTTTGTTGGGCCCTTAGGTAAGGAGCATGGCCCACACTTATTGCAGAGGAACTGCTGAGGTTCTCAGTATAAGTCTGAGGCCTAGACTAATTTGGATAGGGCTTTGACCAGTGCGACACGTACCTCATGCACTGGTGAGCAGTGTCATCATTATGATGATCTCCATAGAAGGAAGTGGGATATCCTTGATCAGTGGATCAGGGAATGTAGAGCAGGGAACACTCCACAGATGTGTGAGTATACGATGCAGTGACCAGTTGTAAAAGTTATAGCTGAATATAATCAAGATTGGTGTTTATAATGGCATTCAGTTTTGTTTTTCTTTTCCACAGCTGCTGAAGAAAGGGCTTCGAATGTAAGGTCTCATGGAGCACATCTGGCAAGGATGAGGGAAGCATGCGATATGTATACATATAAAAAAGTACTGTTATTACTTGTTATTTTAGACAGTTGCATATAATTGAGCATCCATATCTCAACTGTAAAAGAAAGTATGCATACCTAACTCTGTAGCACAAAACAACAGTTTCACATTCTCAAATAACAGTGAGCAGGCATGTATAAACTGTAAAAGGAAAGTATGTGTGCATTAGTCTGTAATCCAAAAGAAAAGTACAGTATTATAGTAGTCAGCAGTTGTGGGTTCAAAGACCACACTTCCCAAATATACAGTAGTATGTACAATAGTGTTATGTTGTCATCATTATATACACAATACTGTTAGCTAATCATCATTATACCAAGTTACTGTCAGACCTCAATACCTCTGGCATGACTGGCTTGCGGTCAAGTGTAAGCATGCATATGTGCAATATATGCACACATGAATGATTGCTAGCTGCAATCTAATCAGTTCTACAGTGTCCATCTGTTAGTAACTGGGTAGTGTTCAAAATAATAAAGACATTTCTTAGGAGTTGGTAGTGTTTATAAAATGTAACAGAATAGAGTGAAATAATTGTAGAAAGATTTTGTATATTAACTATGAAGTTAGTAATGTTTTCCTGTTTTTTTTTCACTCACCCCACCCTTTTTCTTCTTTTTTATTGTTTAATTTTTTCCATTTTGTTATTATATATCATTTTGTATTTATTTGTTTTCATTTATTATTTCTGATTTTGTTTGTATTTGTTGTTATATAATTTGTTTTTGTTATTTTTATTATGCTTAATTTTGTTTTTCTTTGTTCACCTATTTATTTTTTATGTGTCTAATTTTTTTCACTTTTTTATTTCTTATTTCATAATTGTATATTCATGTTTTATTTATTACTACAGCACAGCAGGGTAAGCAGGTCCCCCGTGATCCTCCTACTCTCACTCCACTGGCTACAGCCCCAAGGCCCAGCACATCTGGGCTGCAGCCTGGCAGCACCCCCTCTGGTCTCCCTGCACTACATGGGCCCTCAGGTAGTTCTGTCCCAGAGGATAGATCTGCGGTCTCCTCTGGGAGCAGTGGTGGTGGGGGTACATTTATCTTCCAAAATGAGTTGCCAGGTCTGGTTGGTAGGACAGTGCACTGCTTAGTGGACACATGCCTATGCTAGAGGGAGTGCCTGCACTTTGTCCTGGTACAGAGTACCCATCAAAAACGCACACACATTGGGCACTGCAGCCATCAGCACAGTGAGGGGACAGTGGTGATAGTCCACTGGGTGAGCACTTGATTCCCACTGTCACCCATCCTGACATCCATGAGAACTAATTTCCCCACCCTCACCCCAACCATAGTGTTCACCCCCTCTTGTGTCCTTCACTAGCCCTGTATCTTTTCTTGTATGCCCTGTCAGCAATTGCTTCCTCACCTTGCCAACTTGCCTGCCCCAGACATCCCTATGTCACTTCCCCAACATTCCTATCTTACCACAAATAAAAAAAAAGAAAAGGGCGCCTGTCCCAAAAAAAAAAATCCCCATACATGCTCTCTATTTCGCACACTTGACACACTTGATTTGGTTCAACTGGTTATACAACATGATTATGTTGTTACATATGTTACATAGGTTACATAGGTTAGTACTAAGCTAACTGCCCTTGTGAGCCATTGTAAGCCTAGCCAATTATCCCTTGTTAGGCTCAAACCCTGCACGTTGTGTTTGTAAGGCAAACACCTTAACCATTAGGCCACCCTCCCAACCCGTTGTCTCTGGAGGTGACAGTCCAAATTCAGGTAATATTGTATACATCTGATCAGCTTTTACTTTTGAAGAAATGGATAGCTACGGTTCTTTCCTACACCCTTCCTGCACATTCCTGCCCTCCTTTCACTTTGTTTTTCCCCTGCTTGCTCCCCATTTCACCACTTTCCTATCTTCCCCATTTCTTTTCTTTAAAGAATCATTGCACAAAGTGCACCATCACTAAGCAACAGTAAAAGGCAGTAGTATCAATGAATATGTGTAAAATTAGATACACACTTGTAAAATTCATGCTTGCACCCCATTTCAAACCCAGAACCATCTGCCTCCAACAGCAATGCATTAACCCATCTGGACACAGAGTCAATTTTTTAGCAGGTGTATTTTATACAATCAACGTCAGCTGTTATATTTGATGTTTATATTTACCCTTTGTTCTCCCCAGCACCTGCTCCTTATATCACCAATGCCATATTTTCAACATTAACTGTGTATGAGGCCTCATTGCATGATAGACATTAATGCTCTCTAAAGCTGTTGTTTGCCATCCCCATTTATTTTTTATAAAGCATGCATGTGCATCATGCAGCCTCACTAAGCAAGGCAAATACAAATGTTAATAAATAACAGAAGTAAGAATAGTAGTGAATAATATTAGCTATAGCTTTATTTGGAACCGGTTCTATGTGGCCAAAGAAAGGAACATATTGCTGCATGAAGTCAATTACTACCTGCAGCCACAGAGTCAGTTAAGTAGCAGGCATATGCAACTGCAGTGAAGTCTGCAATTTTCTATTCAGTATGTAAAATACACCTGCTACTCACCTGACTCTGTAGCACCATCTGTTAATGCATTGATCGAACCTTGTTTTGGTTCAAATGTTACTGGGTTCAAATATAGGTGTATGTTTGTGTATGTAACAGTTTCACATACTTTTAAGGGTAAATAACAATTATAAATTGGTATACTTATGAATCTGTATCATCATTTTTGTGGAACATGGCAGTGGTTTGAAATACAGGTTTATATGATAGTTGTAATTGCTTTTGCTGTAGGTGTGCGTTGTTGTGTGATGTGCACTATCGCGCACCATTATACACAGATTTTCTAAATAGAAATGAGGAAGGCAGTAAAATGGGGAAATGGAGAACAGAAGGCAGGAATGTGCAGGAAAGGTGTAGGGAAGACCCATAGCTATCAATTTTTGCAACAGCAAAACCTGATAATATATGAAGAATATTAGCTAAATTTAGATTGTCACCTCCCGAGAGAGAGGTGGCATCACACAATCATGTTGTATAGCCAATTGGACCAAATCACGGATGTCATGAAGACACTGGTGTGAAATGGAGAGCTATGTATGGGATGATATTTTTGAGGGGGACAGATTCCCTTTTTATCTTTTTGGCAGAGAGAGAGGAATGTTAGGGTAGAGACCAAGGTATGTGTGGGTAAGGTAAATTAGGTAGGGGAGAAAACAATGGCAGACAGACAGGAAATACAAGACAAGACACAGGGATGGTGAAGGACACAAGAAGGGGATGAACTCCATGGCTGTGAGGGGGTACATCAAGAGCCCAAGGATGTCAAGTTTGAAGACAGTGAGAAGCTAGCCCTCACCCAGTGGAGTGTTATCACTGTCACCTCACTGCACCAATGGCTGCAGTGTCTGACGTCTATGTCTCCTTAACCAGAACAGCGATGGAGAGCACTGTCTCCACCCATCATAGGCATGCACCAGCTGTGTGGCACACAATCTTGTGCACCAACCCTGGCAGTTTATCATGGATGATAAAATCAACATCTCTGCCTCTGGTGCTGGCAGGAACCACTGGCCTATCCTGCAGGGCAGAACTACCTGAGGGCCCAGGTAGTGCAGGGGCAGCAGAAGTAGTGCTACAAGGGTGTGTCCCTGATGTGCTGAGACAGGATGCCAGAACCAGTGGAGTGGGGGCAGGTGGCTCCCATGGGACAGGCCTACCCTGCTGTGCTGTGGAAAAGAAGAAAAGAAAGAGCATAAGGGGTGGGGAGACAGAGAAAAAAGGGAGAACATTAGCAACATCATAAGTGACATACAAAGCAGTGATACAGTTATTTCATTTTATTATGTTACCTTTACTAACAGTACAAACTGTAAACAAACTCTTTTATAACATTTCTGAATACCCAGTTGAAAACAGATGCACACTTTAGTACAGATTTCAGCCAGCAATCCTTGATGTGCACATATATTGCCCATATGCAGGCTCCAGTTCTACTAATTACATTTCCCAGCAGGCCATTTCTGCCGCTGCTAGTGAAGCCCGCGGTTACAGTGCAATATTGTTGATAACACAACAGTACTTGTTCATTTGGTAATTGTGGTGTTTGAACCCACAACTGCTGACTATTCTCTACCACCATAGTATTCTGTATTCCCACAGAGTACTGCATGCATTACAGGTGCGAGATGTATGCTCTGTTTTATACTACTGTATTCATAGGCTTTAAACTCTTACAGCAATAAATGTGAACAAAGTTGTATGTAACAGGGGGTCAAAGTCCAAAAAATAGGGATGACTCTTGCATACCTGCTCTTACAAACTTATTAAGGTGATGCAGTAACAGGTTTTGCACTTGCGTGACTTTTCTGAAGGGTCTGGGGTCTGAATCTCACATGTTTGACATTATATAGTGATGTCATTCCTCAACCCTTATAGAATGATTTGACTGAAAACCAGAATTATATCTGTAACTATACAAAGACTGGACAATCTCTGGAAATCTGCACAGCTGACAGGTATTACTGCATTACATATCACCTAAGCCAATACCTCACAACCTCTTACAGCCAAAAATGTGGACCAAGCAATAAATATTGGGGTAATAAGGCACACAAATAGCAATTCTTCTACAAACCTAGAAAAGTGACACAATTACAAGCTTTGCAGTAGCACAGATGTTTTGAAAGGTATGAAGTATGAGACACAAATGTCATTTTCTGACTGCGGTCCTCAATCCTTTGGCTAAGATTTGCCAGACAAACATAATTTATGTAAAGCAAGCCAAACTTATGAGGCAGCAATCTGAACATTCTACAAAACTCGTACAGCTGAGAGCAATGAGAGGTATTATGAAGCAGTCTTTAACTTTTAATGCTAGAATAACAGTACTGTTGTGATGCTTACCTATCAAATGCTGCTCGCATATATGCCAATTGAATTTCATGGGCTCTAACATTCAGATCATGATATCCTCCACAGCTGTGAAAAAAACAGAACAGAACAGAATACCATTATGAATACCAAACTTGACTATATGCAGCTTTAAATTATTACAAGTAATGTCTGACAGTCATATTTACACATCTGTGGGATGCCACCAGTCCGACATTCCTTGATCCAATGGTCAAGGGTATCCCTTCTGCTCCTCCTGATGTGTCTGTAGGGGTTTCTACACTCTTCACCAGTGCGGGGGATACCTGTATCACTGGCCAGAGCTCAGGCCAGACTATTCCATGCCTCTGCCCTTGATTGTGAGGTATTATAGTGCCTCTGCAGGAGCTGGGTCCCATGGTCATTCATTAGGAGTCCAACAAACACTCTGGACTCCTGGACATCCCACTTTGATTCCTAAATCTGACATCCTGTCCAGAAATGCCTTCCATGTCTGTCACAGAGCAAGTCCAATGTAGGATCATATTTTCCCATCAATTGCATGCATCCCTTTTACTCAGTGGGAGCACTTTTTCATTTGGCAACATTTGAAAAAGTTGTGCATCGCTTACCATCATGCAAACTGTGCAATGGGTGCAACTTGTTTGCACGATGATAAGCAATGCAGAAATTTGGTAACTCAAGCAATTTCTATGTTATGTGAGATACAGGCAATTCTTTAACTGTGTTGGTCCAATGGGAAGGGAATGCCAAGCCACCTACCAGAAATATACTTGCCTGAACATAGTATGCATTATACCCACAGTCATACTTTTGCTATTAACTAGACAATACATAGATTAATAAATAATTACTTAATTGACACAATATTACTGTGTCAGTCCTAAGTCATATAAATATTATATAAGCTACACTAGGTCACCTGCTATAAGTGACTATAATGTGAATTTGTGCAACATTAAAATTGAATGACATATGCTGTATTCAAACCCTGGACCATATGGATGTTAGTCCTGCACTGACAGCTATTATCATAGAAAAGTTGGGAAATCCTTTCTCTAAATGTCAGTTCATTGCTAAATACTGCAATGTCACAACAGTAAAAGACTGTACACATTGTGCTCAAACCCAGGACCATCTAGACTTCAAACCTAGATTAATACCTTCTGCCACAGAGTAAGTTATATAACATCCCCTAAGTTAGTATTCATTGTTAAGTTCTCACTGTTAACTGCAGTGCAATGGAACTTAGTGGGTTTGCGGGATGTGCAGCTACATTACTAGAAAGCATCCAGTGTCTATTTTTAGCTGTCTGGGTCCTGTCTGCTACCTGGGTAGTCTAGCCATCCATTTTGCAATGCAAAACTAATTAGGATAGCCAAACCTGTTTGTGCTAAGTGGCGCATAGTGCAAACAATGCACCCCCCCAGAACCCACTAAAGTAAGACAGAAGGTGAAAAAAGGGGAAATACAGTTTGTTGCTACACAGGAGGTATGTCTGCATAGGTCTAGATTTCCAAGCTCACTCCAGTGCATCTTCAGAAAACAAGACGTGTGCCTTATCCCTGTTTGACACACAAACAACTTGGCAGCAATCACCTTTAAGTTATCCATCACACAATAATCTTCCACAATGTATTTTAACTGATATCAAGCTATCAAGTGTTATTTATACATGTATTATATGAAATAGGTTTGGATGTACTGCACTTAGTGATCACACAACCTGTTAAGACTATTGCTTGAAATTATACCAATCTGTGTTGCTTGGCCAGTCAGCGGTTATTTGACCAGTATATGGAGATATGCAGTGTGAAATTAACTA
>NW_025051368.1:0-10459 GCF_019279795.1 Protopterus annectens | reverse complement strand
AAACAGTCAAATGGCAGCACACATCAGTGTGCCAAAATGGTACATCTATGTCCTAAACCTCAAAGAGCAGGCAGCACATCAAAGTGCGGCAAATGGTACACACCTAAACTAAAGGCACACATCAGTGTGCAGTCCTAAACCTCAAAGACACAGGTGAAAGCAGCTATGTTAAACTCAAAGGAGCACACTGTGAATGGTACAGCTTGTCCTAATAAGGCAGCAATAATGGTACAGCTATTAATGAATGGTGCAAGGAATGGTCACTATGTCCTAAACTAAAGGCAACATCAGTGAATGGTAGAGCTATGTCCTAAACCTCATAGGCAAACACATCAGTGTGCCAAAATGGTACAGCTATGTACCAAACCTCATAGGCAGAACACATCAGTATACCGAAATGTTACAGCTATGTCCTAAACCTCAAAGGCAGCACACATCAGTGTGCCGAAATGGTACAGCAATGGCCTAACCTTCAAAGGCAGCATACATCAGTGCCAATGGTACGCATGTCTTAAAGGCAGCAACATCAGTGAAAATGGTACAGCTATGTCCTAAACCTCAAAGGCAGCACATCAGTGTGGGGAAATAGTACAGCTATATCTTAAACCTCAAAGGCAGCACACATCAGTGTTCAAAATGGTACTGCTATGTCCTAAACCTCAAAGACAGCACACATCATGTGCCAAAACGGTACAGCTATGTCCTTAACCTCAAATGCGGCATGCATCATGTGATGACATGGTACAGCTATGTCCTAAACCTCAAAGGCAGCACACAGCAGTGTGCCAAAATGGTACAGATATATCTTAAAGCTCAAAGGCAGCACACATCAGTGTACCAAAATGGTACAGCTATGTCCTAAACCTCAAAGGCAGCACATATCAGAGTGCCAAAATGGTACAGCTATGTCCTAAACCTCAAAGGCGGCACGCATCATGTGATGAAATGGTACAGCTATGTCCTAAACCTCAAAGGCAGCACACATCAGTGTGCCAAAATGGTACAGCTATGTCCTAAAGCTCAAGACACTATGTCAGCTAAGCACACTATAAAGACAGCAATGTCCTAAATAAGGCACCACATCAGTGTGCAAAAGGAATGTCCTAAACCTCAAAGGCAGCACACAGTGAAAATGGTAAGCTATGTCCTAAACCTCAAGCACACATCAGTGCAAATGGTACAGCTATGTCCTAAACCTCAAAGGCAGCACATCAGTGTGCAAATGGTACAGCATGTCCTAAACTCAAAGGCAGCACATCAGTGCCAAATGGTACAGCTATGTCCTAACCTCAAAGGCAGCACATGTGAAATGTAAATAACTAAGCATCCTAACTCAAAAGACACATGTCAAATAAACAGCTATCAAACCCAAAGGACACATGTTAACAAAGGACACATCAAACCTAAAGGCAGCAGATCTACCCAAAGGACATATGTCAACCAAATGGTACACAGTGGCAAAAGGTCAGCTAGTCCAAACAAAGCAGCAACATCAGTGTGCCAAAATGGTACAGCTATGCCTAAACTCAAAGGCAGCACACACATCCAATGGTAAGTAGCCTAAACCTCAAAGGACACACATCAGTGTCAAATGGTACCTATCCTAAACCTCAAAGGCAGCACACAGGTGCAAAATGGTACAGCTATGTCCTAAACCTCAAAGCAGCACAATCAGTGTGAAATGGTACAGCTATGTCCTAAACCCAAAGGCAGCACAATCAGTGTAAAATGGTACAGCTATGTCCTAAACTCAAAGGCAGCACACATCAGTGTGCAAATGGTACGTATGTCCTAAACCTCAAAGGCAGCACATCAGTGGCCAAATGGTACAGCTATGTCTAAACTCAAAGGCAGACACATCAGTGTGCAAATGGTACAGCATGTCCTAAACCTCAAAGGAGCAACATCAGTGTGCAAAGAGGTAAGCTATGTCCTAAACTAAAGCACACACATGTGTGAAATGGTCAGCTATCAAACCCAAAGGCGAAACACATGTGCCATAAAGTACAGCAGCCAAACTCAAAGGCAGCAATCAGTGCAAAGGACAGCTATGTCCTAAACTGAAGGCAGCCAATCAGTGCCTAAATGTACAAGTCCTAAACCTCAAAGGAGCACACATCAGTGTGCCAAAATGGTACAGCTATGTCCTAAACCTCAAAGGCAGCACAACTGCAAAAGGACAGCAATCCTAAACCTCAAAGGCACAGCTCATGTCAAATGGTAAGCTATTCCAAACCTCAAAGGCAGCACATGTCCTAAATGAAACAGCAACATAAACTCAAAGGCACACTCATGTGCTAAAGTAAGCTATCCAAACTAAAGGCACACATGTGCCAAATGGTACAGCTATGTCCTAACTCAAAGCAGCACACATCAGTGGCAAATGGTCAGCTTCAAAAGGCACACATAGAAATCAATTTAAAAAAAAAAAGGTAACCCCTAAAAAACCAAAAACCCCAAAAATTTCCAAAAAAAAAAACCCAAAAAAAAAAAATTTCCAAAACCCAAAAAAAAACAAAAAAGGGTAAATTTAAAAAGGCCAAACCCGGGGGGAAAAGGAAAAAAAAAACCCCCAAAAAAAAAAAACCCCCAAAGGGGAAAAAATTTTTTAAAAACCCAAAAAACCAAAAAAAAATTTTCCCCTTTTCCCCCCAAAAAACCCCAAAAAAATTTTTCCCAAAAAAAAAGGGAAAAAAGGGTTTTAAAAAACCCCCCGGGGGGTTTTTTAAAAAAAAAAACCCAAAGGGGGAAAATTTTTAAAAAAAAAAAAAAGGGGAAAAAAAAAAAAGGGGCCAAAATTCCCCCCCCCCCCAAAAAAATTTTCCCCCTAAAAAAAAAATTTTTAAAAAATTTTTCCCAAAAAACCAAAAAAAAGGGGGAAAAACCCAAAACCCAAAAAAAAAGGGGGGGGAAAAAAATTTTTTTAAAAAAAAAATTTTTTTTTAAAAAAGGGGGGGCCCCCCCAAAAGGGTTTTTAAACCCAAAAAAAAAAAAGGGAAAAATAAAAAGAAAACCCCCAAAAAAAAACCAAAAAAAAAAACCCAAAAAAAAATTTTTAAAAAGGAAACCCCAAAAAAAAACCCCAAAAAAAAGGTAAAACCCCCAAACCCAAAAAAAAAAATTTAAATTTTTTAAAAAAAAGGGAAACCAAAAAAATTCCCCCCCCAAAAAAAACCAAAAAAAAAGGAAGTTTCCCAAAAAAAAAAAAAAGGGGGGGAAAATTTTAAACCCAAACCCAAAAAAAAAGGGGAAAATTTTAAACCCCCAAAAAAAAAAACCCCCAAAAAAAAACCCCAAAACCCAAAAAAAAAAGGGGAAAAATGGTACAGCTATGTCCTAAACCTCAAAGGCAGCACACATCAGGGGAAAAAAATTTTAAACCCGGGCAAAAAAGGGAAAAAAAAAGGGTTTTTTTTTGGGGGGCCTTTTTTAAAAAAAGGAAACCCCCTAAAAAAAAAATTTTCCAAAAAAAACCCAAAACCCAAAAAACCAAAAAGGGGGGGAAAAAACCCAAAACCCAAAAAACCAAAAACCCCAAAAAAGGAACCCCTAAACCCAAAAAACCAAAAAAATTACAGTTTTTTAAAAGGCAGCACACATCAGTGGGGGGGTTTCCCAAAAAACCAAAAAGGGGGGGAAAAAGGGTTTTCCCCCCCCCCCCAAAAAAAGGGAAAATTCCCCAAACCCAAAAAAAAAAAAGGGGGGGAAAAAAAGGAAACCCCTAAAAAAAAAAGGGGGGGAAAGGGAAATTTAAAAAAAAAGGGAAAAAGGGGGGGAAAAAAAAAACCCTGGGGGGAAAAAATTTTTAAAAAAAAAAACCCCAAAAACCAAAAAAATTCCCCCAAAGGGGGAAAAATTTTTAAAAAAATTTTTTTTAAAAAAAAATTTTTCCCCCAAAAGGGAAACAAAAATTAAAAAAAGGGAAAAAAAAAACCCAAATTTTTTTTTCCCCCAAAAAAAACCCAAAGGGGAAAAAAATTTTAAAAAAAAAAACCCAAAAAGGGGGAAAAAATTTTAAAAAAAAAAACCCACATCAGTTTTTAAAAATTCCCCCCCCCCCCCCCCTTTTTTCCCCTTTTTAAAAAAAGGGGAAAAAAGGTCCCAAAATGGTACAGCTATGTCCAAAACCCCAAAGGGGGGGGGTTTTTTTTTTAAAAAAAAAAACCCCCAAAAAAAAGGAAACCCCTAAAAAAAAAATTTTTAAAAAAGGAAACCCCTAAAAAAAAAATTTGGGAAAAAAATTTTAAAAAAAAAAACCCAAAAAAAAAAAAAAAAATTTTCCCAAAAAAAAACCCAAAAAAGGAAACCCCTAAAAAAAAACCAAAAAAAAATTTTCCCCTTTTTCCCCCGGGAAAACCCAAAAAAATTTTTTTTTGGGGGGCCCCCCCAAAAAAAAACCCCCCCCCCAAAAAAAAAAGGGGGGAAAGGGAAAATTTAAATTTTAAAAAAAAAAAGGGCGAAAAAATTTTTAAATTTCCCCCCCAAAAAAGGGAAAAAAAGGAAATTTTAAAAAAAAAAAAGGGGGAAAGGGGGGAAAAAAAAAAGGGGGCCCCCAAAAAAAATTTTAAAAAGGGGGGAAAAAAAAGGGAAAAATTTCCCTAAAAAAAAATTTTTTTAAAAAAAAGGGCCCCCCCGGGAAAAATTTCCGGGGGGGGCCCCCCCCCCCCGGGGGGTTTTTAAATTTTAAAACCCAAAAAAGGGGCCCCAAAAGGGGAAAAAACCCCTCCCCCCAAAAAGGGAAAAAATTTTTTTAAAAAACCCGGGGCCCCCTAAAAGGGAAAAAAGGGTTTTCCCGGGGGAAACCCCTGGGGGGAAAAAGGGGGGCCCCCCCAAAAAGGCCAAACCCGGGGGGAAAAAGGGGGAAATTTAAAAACCCCCAAAAAGGGAAAACGGGGAAAAAAAAAACCCAAACCCCCGGGAAAAATTTTAAAAAAAAAAAACCCCAAAAACCCAAAAAAAAAAACCCAAAAAAAAAAAACCCCCCAAAACCCGGGGGGAAAAAAAAAAGGCCAAAAAAGGGAAAAAATTTTCCCCAAAAAAACCCAAAAAAAAAGGAAAAAAGGTCCCCCAAAAAAAAAAAAAGGTTTTCCCCCCCCAAAGGGGGGGGAAAAAATTATTTCCCCCGGGCAAAAAAAAAAGGAAACCCCAAAAAAAAAACCTTTTAAAAAAAGGAAACCCCAAAAAAACCCAAAAAAAATTTTTTCCCCCCCCCCAAAAAAACCCAAACGGGCCCCCAAAGGTCCAAAAGGGAATTTTAAAAACCCAAAAAGGGAAAAATTTGCCAAAAAAAAAAGGGCCCAAAAAAAAAGGGTTTTTTTTTCCCCCAAAAAAAAACACTTGTCCAAAAAAAAAAAAGGGGGAAAAAAAAAAATTTTTTTTTTTTGGGCAAAAAAAAAAACCCCCCCAAAAAAAACACACATCAGTGGGGGAAGGGGGGCCCCAAAAAAAAAAAATTTAAAAAAGGAAACCCCCCGGGAAAAGGGGGGGAAAAAACCCAAAACCCAAAAAAAAAAAAAAAACCCAAAAGCCAAGAAAAAAAAGGGGGAAAATTTTAAACCCAAACCCAAACCGGGGCCCAAAAGGAAAATTTTAAACCCAAACCCAAAAAAAAAAAGGGGGAAAATTTTAAAACCCAAAAAACCAAAACCCCAAAAAAATTTAAAAAACCAAACCCAAAAAAAAGGTCCAAAAGGGAAATTTTCCCCCCCAAAAAAACCCAAAATTGGGTTTTTAAAAATTTCCCCCCAAAAGGGAAATTTTCCCAAAAAAGGGTTTCCCAAAAAAAAAAAATTTTAAAAAAATTTTTTTAAACCCAAAAAAAAAAAAAGGAATTTTAAACCCGGGCAAAAAAAGGGTTTAAAAAAAACCCCCCGGGAAAAAGGGGAAGGGAAATTTCCCCCCCAAAACCGGGCCAAAATTTTAAAAAAAACCCCCCGGGGCCAAAAAGGTTTTTTTCCCCCCCCAAAAAATTTTTTTAAAAAAAACCCCCCGGGGAAAAAAAGGGGGGGAAAAAAAAAAGGAAAAAAAAGGGGGAAAATTGGGTTTTTTTCCCCCAAAAAGGCCAAACCCGGGGGGAAAAAAAAAATTTAAATTTTAAAAAAAAGGGCCCTTTTTAAAATTTAAAAAACCAAAAAAAAACCCAAAATTTTTTAAAAAAAAAACCCAAATTTAAAAAATTTTAAAAAAAAAAAAAAAACCCCCAAAAAAAAACCCCAGCCCCCCAAAAAAAACCCCTTTTAAAAAGGAACCCCTTTTTGGGGGGGCCCCCCCAAAAAAAAAAATTTGGAAAACACTTGTCCAAAAAAAAAAAGGGCAAAAAAAAAAAAAACCCAAAAAGGGAAAAGGGGTTTTTAAATTTTAAAAACCCAAAAAGGGAAAAAAAGGTCGAAAGGGAAATTTAAAACCCAAAAAAAGGGAAAATTTCCCCCAAAAAACCAAAAAAAATTTTTCCCCTTTTTCCCCCCCCCAAAAAAGGGTTTCCCAAAAAAAATTTAAAAGGGAAAAAAGGTCCCCCCAAACCAAAAAAAACCCAAAAGGGGAAAAAGGTTTTCCCAAAAAAAAAAACCAAAAAAAAATTTCCAAACCCCCGGGCCAAAAATTTAAAAAAAAAAAGGGGGGGCCCCAAAAAAAAAAAAAAAATAAAAAAAAAGGGAAAATTTTAAAACCCCCAAAAAAAAATTTGGTCGAAAGGGAAATTTCCCCCCCAAAAAAACCCCAAAAGGTACGAAATCCCCCCCTTTTAAAACCCAAAAAAAAAAAAAAAAAAGAGTTTAAAAAAAAAAGGGGGGAAAAAATTTTTTTAAAAAGGAAACCCCTAAACCCAAAAAAAAGGGGGAAAATTCCCCTTTCCCAAAAAAACCAAAAAGGGGGGGAAAAATTTTTGTTTCCCAAAAAAAAAAAATTTCCGGGGGAAAAACCCAAAACCCAAAAAACCACAAAAAAAATTTTTTTTCCCCCCGGGGGAAAAAATTAATTTTCCCCCCAAAAATTAAAGGAACCCCAAAAAAAAACCTTGTTCCCAAAGGAAAAAAAAATTTTGGGTTTTTAAAAAAACCCCCAAAGGGAAAAAAAAACCCCTAAAAAAAAACCCCAAAGGGGCCAAAAAACCCCCCCCGGGGAAAAAAAAAAACCCCCCCCAAAAAGGCCAAACCCAAAGGGCCAAAAAAAAAAAAAACCCCCCCAAAAGGGAAAAAAAAAAAACCCCCAAACCCTTTTTTTTAAAAAAAAAAACCCCAAAAATTTTAAAAAAATTTTTTAAAACCCAAAAAAAAGGGAAAAAACCCCCCCCAAAAAAAAAAGGAAACCCCTAAACCCAAACCGGGGAAAAAAGGGGGAAAAACCCAAAACCCAAAAAACCGGGGCCCAAAAGGGAAAATTTCCCCAAAAAAAACCAAAAACCCGGTTTAAAAACCCTTTCCCCCAAACCAGCAAAAAGGGGGGGAAAAAGGAAACCCCTAAACCAAAAAAAAGGGGAAAAACCCCCCCCGGGGGGAAAAGGGGGGGGGGTTTTTTTTTTAAAAAAAGGGGGAAAAAAATTTTAAAAAAAAAAAAAAAAATTTTTCCCCTTTTTCCCCGGGCAAAAAAAGGGGGGAAAAAAAAAAAAGGGCAAAAATTTGGAAAAAAAAATTTTAAAAAAAAAAACCAAAAAGGGGGGGGAAAAAATTTTTAAAAAGGCAGCACACATCAGTGTGAAAAGGGCCCTTTAAAAAGAAAAAAAATAAAAAATTTTTTTTTTTTAAAAAAACCCACATCAGTGTCCCAAAATGGTACAGCTATGTCCTAAACCTCAAAGGCAGCACACATCAAAAAAAAGGGTTTCCCAAAAAACCACGGGGCCCAAAAAAAGGGGAAAACCCCAAAAAAAAAAAAAAAAAAAACCCCCCAAAAAAAAAAATTTTTTGGGGGGGGGAAAAAAAAAAAGGGAATTTTAAATTTTAAAAACCCAAAAAGGAAAAAAAGGGTTTTTTAAAACCCAAAAAAACCGGGGCCCCAAAAGGGGAAAATTTTAAACCCAAACCCAAAATTGGTGTAAAAATTCCCCTTTTTCCCCCGGGAAAAATTTGGGGAAAAAACCAAAACCCAAAACCCAAAAAAAAAAAAAAGGGAAACCAAAAAAAAAAAAAAAAAAAACCCAAAATCCAAACAAAAAAAAAAAAGGAAACCCCTAAACCCAAAAAAAAAAGGGGGTAAATTTTAAACCCAAAAAAAAAAAATTTAAAAAAGGGTTTCCTAAAAAACCAAAAACCCCAAAAAAAGGTAAAACCCCCAAACCCAAAAAAGGGAAAAGGGTTTTCCCGGGGGAAACCCCCCCCAAAAAAAAGGGGGAAAATTTTAAACCCAAAAAAAAAAAACCCCCTTTTTGGGGGTTTCCCAAAAAACCGGGGCCCAAAAAGGCCCCCCCCCCGGGGGGAAAAAATTTGGGAAAAATTCCCCTTTTAAAACCCAAAAAAAAAAAAATTCCCCTTTTTTAAAAAAAAAAAAAAGGGGGTGAAAAAAATTTTAAACCCAAAAAAACCAAAAAAAGGGCCAAAACCCAAAAAAAAAAAAAAAGGGGGGGGTTAAATTTCCCCCCCAAAAAGGGAAAAAAATTTTTAAAATTTAAATTTTAAAAACCCAAAAACCCCCCGGGGGGGGAAAAAAAAAAAAAGGGGGGGGAAAAAAAATTTGCCAAAATGGTACAGTTATGTCCCCCCCAAAAGGGAAAAAAAAAAGGGGAAAACCCCCCCCCCCAAAAAAAAAAGGGCCCAAAAAAAAACCCCCCCCGGGACCCAAAAATTGCCAAAAAAAAAAAGGCCCAAACCCCAAAAAAAAATTTTTAAAAAAAAATTTTTTAAAAAAACCAAACCAAAAGGGAAAAAGGGGCCCCCCCCCCCAAAAAAAAAACCAGGGGGGGAAAAAGGGCCCCAAACCCGGCAAAAAAAAAGGGAAAAAAACCCAAAGGGGAGGGAAAAAAAAAAAACCCAAAAAAAAATTTTTAAAAAAGGGTTTCCCAAAAAAAAAAAAAAAGGGAAAATTTTCCTAAAAAAAAAATCGGGGCCAAATGTTACGCTATGTCCTAAACTCAAAGGCAGCAAAATCATGGAAATGGTACAGCTATGCCCCCCCAAAGGCAGCACACATCAGTGTCCCAAAATTTACTTTTCCTAAATCAAAGGAGCAAAATCAGTGTGCCAAAAGGGTACGCTATGTCCTAAACCAAAGGCAGCACACCAGTTGAAAATTACAGCTATGTCCTAAACCTCAAAGGCAGCACATCAGTGAAAATGGTACAGCTATGTCCAAAACCCTCAAAGGCAACACATCAGGTGAAAATGGTACAGCTATGCCAAAAAAAAAAACCAAAAGGTGCCAAAATGGTACAGATTCCTAAACCCAAAGGCAGACAATCAGGTGCCAAAATGGTACAGCTATGTCCAAAACCCAAAGGGGAAAACCAATGTGAAAATGGCAGCTTTTCCTAAACCTCAAAGGCAGACTTTTCCAAATGCAACCTAAACCCAAAGCAGCACATCAGGCCAAAAAGGGTTTCGTCCAAAACCCTCAAAGGCAGCACCATCAGTTCCAAAAGGAAGCACCAAAAACCTAAAGGCACACTCAGGGAAAGACACTATGTCCAAACCGAAGAAACCAAGCCAAAAGGCACTTTGGAATAAACAGAAAAAAAATGGGAAAAAATTGCCAAACCTCAAAGGCCAAACTGGGCAAATGAATTGTCCTAAACCTAAAAGGGCCAAAACTTTGGCCAAAATGGCAGTATGTCCTAAACCTAAAGGCCCATCAGGGGAAAATGGAATTTAAACCTCAAAGGGACAACAGTGTCAAAATGCCTATTCCTAAACCCCAAAGGGCAGCACCAATTAAATGGACAGCTATGCCTAAAAAGGCAAACCAGTGTCCAAAGGTACAGCTATGTCCAAACCTCAAAGGGACAGTCCAAAAGTAAAAAGGCCAATCAAAACAAAAGCCAATGCAAAGGTAAAAAGCAACCTTAAAGGCAGCAAAGTGTGCCAAAATGGTACACCTAGTCCTAAATCAAAGCAGAACCTAAATGGTAAGCTATGTTAAACCAAAGCAGCCATGTCCCAAAGGACACTATGTCCTAAATAAAACACCCAAAAAGGGAACTTGTTAAATAAAGGCAGAAACCCCAAGGGAAATGGTAAATGTCCAAAACCCAAAAACCAAAGGGGAAAATTTCAGTTGCCAAAAAAAGGGCAAAAAAACCTTTCAAAGGACACTATGTCCTAAACCTCAAACAAACAATGGGGGAAAAGTACAGCTTTTCCCTAAACCCCCAAAAAAAGGTTGGGCAAAACCAGCCAAACTCGGGGCCCCAAATTTGGGGGGAAAAAAGCACCCCCAAAAGGGAAAAATACCAAAAGGGCCAAAAAAGGAAAAATTTAAAAATTTAAACCAAAAAAACCAAAAGTGGTTTAAACAGAAACCCGGGGGCCACAGT
>NW_025051367.1:0-13837 GCF_019279795.1 Protopterus annectens | reverse complement strand
GTTGCATTGAACGTAAAGTTAGTTTGCCATTGAACGTAAAGAATTTAAAGTCCAGTACACGATTAATGAGCTTGTTTAACTTTTACAAATCTGCCTGTGTACCTTGATTATGTTTCTTAAAATATTCCATAGGTGCTGTTATACAGTAATTGTGAGGGAGCACATCAACAGTTAATAAAATACTGTCAGCTTCAACTGTAATGTTTTTTATTTTCCTCAAAAATCCATTGAATCTCTTATGTATGACTTATTCTTTTCTGCTAAAGGTTTCAGCAAGCAATCAAGGTAAATGGCTGTGGCTTCCGTAAGGGAACCTCCACTTGCTACCACCGGTCTATAAGTGGGTCGTCTTTGTTCTTGTGTGGCTTTCATATTCCAACACAGTAAGGTAAATGTGGGCATGGGCTCCATAAATAATTATAAAGATTTTCAGTAATAATTTTTTCTTCCCATAATGTGGTGACATTAGTGCTCCATAAATCGTAGGTTCTTTTTTTGTCATCCATGGTAAATAACTCATAAAATATGTTATCCTGCAGCATTGTTCTTTATCTTTTGGTTGTAGCTGGTGGTATCAGTCACAAGTGTATCTCCTCCTTTGTCTGCCTTCATTTAGCGCCTGGAATTATCATTGCCTAGCTGGATCAATGCTTTTCTTTCTCCCTGCGTTAAGTTATAAAGTATTTTCTTAGGAGGTTTTTGAAACAATTTCCTGATCTCCATCTCACATTTCACTTCGAGAGCAGCTAATGTTTGATGTAGGGTTGGACAACAGCTGCTAGGCCTTTTTATAGTTTTATCAGTAGGTTTATTTTCAATGTAATTAATTTTGCCATGAAACTGTACCTTTTAAGTTGAGCTTCCTCACAAACATTTTAAAGTCTATCAGTACCTGAGCTACCTCACTCCTACTGCTTGGTACAAACCTAAGTCCTTTGGATAAAGCACTGTCTGAAGATGAAAAAAGTGTATTAACAGACTGGTTCCAGATAAGTGGAGCACCTATTACTGTTGCTGTGGTTGGTTCCTTCATATGAGCCTGGGACTTGGGTTGTAGCCAGGGCTCAAGTCTGAATTGCCCAGGTATTGTATTTTCCTCACCACTGTCCACTGTTTGGTTCTCCTGTCTCCCTGGGGGTTTGGTGGATAGAGTCCGAGATCTTTGGAATTCCTCTTGTGCTTTCCAGAATCTTGGTGGGTTGTAGTAATATTACTCGTAGTAGCTGTGTTGGGGGGAACCTAGTAAGAGGGACAAGCCCTGGGGCTCTGGTGGTGGTTGTGGTTCTGCTACTGGTGCTGGCTTTGGTATTGGTGTAATGGTTGGTGTCTGTGCTGTCGATATTGGTCTTCCTGAAGAAACTGGTCTCTGTGAAGCTGCTGCTGTTCCTGGTAGCTGGACTGTTTGTGGTCCTGTTTGTCCTGTAATTCATCCTGTAGAACTCTCTGTTGGTTCCAGTCTCCACTGTGGCTCATGTTCCTGTCTTGATCCATCTGTGATGTCAAAGGTTTCTGCAGAGTGCTAATAGCCAGAAGGGATTGGGATGGTGAGGAATTAGATGGTGGTAGGGATGGCCTCCTGGTGGTTCTGTGTTGTACCCCTGTCTGGTTTTGTGCGAGGATCTCCCCTGGAAAAATCCCACTAAATTCTGTTGGCCCAGTTATACTTTCCCCTATATCCTCTGTTATATCTACAACCTTTCCTGTTGTTGGTTTTCTTGTTGTTGTTAGTATTACTATTATTATTGTACCTCCTATAAAGTCTCCCAGGATCATCTTTGTCCGGTTGATCTTGTTTCATTTTATTAATCTTTCTTAGAATCTCCCTCACAAACATGTACAATTAGAAATGTATCAAAACACTGACATTTTCTTTAAACACTTTGTATAAACAGGGAAATGCTCAACATTTAAAAAACTTATTTTCATTTTCACAACTAGACATGCTGGCATACAGCACATGTTTATCTGAGAATATATACAAATCTCCTGCCAAACATGCTAACACAGATGACAGTGTTTTCATTTTCTTCACAGTCATAAGGCCAAAAAGACACAACAGTGTTTAAGTCTGGACCTTGTGCAGCTTACTTGCCCAGGCTGCTAAAGCCATTACCTTCCTGGGCCTTCTCCAGAGGGAGGAACAAATGCTACATCTAAGCATTAACCTTTGAAAGTTATCAGCTGAGGAAGAATCACAGGACTTGTACCATGTCTGGCCAACCTCCAGGACTGGTGTTAGGAACTCCACAGAGAGGCAACAAAAAGAGCAAGTCATCCAATAAAGGTACACAAGGGGAACTTTCTCCTGCAAGACTTCAGCCACCACAGTTTACACCCCAGTAAAGACTCCATGTACTGAAGGAAGTGCAAATGGCAAAACTCATATTGAAATTATTCCTGTTTGCTGTGACATGGATATAATCTCCTGTGTGGATCCTAAAAAAAATTATACCCAAAGGTGCCCATTGTGTCCAGAAACACAGTAACACCATTCAAGCACCCTCTAACAGCATTGGAATGAGACTGTGAAAGGCCACCATGTGGAGTCAACATAGATGCTGTTTGTGAAACAAACCTGACCCATCTGACTAGAGTTAGAGTCCATAGAAGTTAACAAATGCAGGGTTAAACAAATTAACATTTAATGATTAATTACAAGAATTTACCTAACCACACATCTGTATTTAACATTCTACACACCTAATATTAATAAAAAACTCAATTGCATACAATATGTTCAATAAAACATCTAACTGTGCATTTGAAAAGACACTGCATAAATCTTACAGAAGGCCAGTGAGTTCCCATATGAAACAGCCAAGGGTGACACACGATGCAGCTAAAAAGAATATGTCACAGTAAAATGTTCCTGAACTTTCTGCAGAAAGCTCACAGGAAACAGAGAACAAAGAATGTGCCTTCAGTTTAGAAGAAAAAGATTTAAGAGAAGAGTTGTTTGATTTAATAGAGATGGATGAAAGAACTAAATTACAAAAAGTAAGAAAGACCCAAAATGTTAGAAGTCTGATAAAACAGATAGACACAGTAATTGAGATTATTAATAGAAATTCATGCGATACAACAGAAGTAACTAGGATATATTACTTTTTGTTGTTGTATCGTTCGGCTTTTCCCGGTTAGGGGTCACCACAGCGGAACTCCGGTCCGCTAATGATTGGCAGTAGATTATTACGTACCGAGTTGCCAGCCCTGACGTACAACCTTCAACAAAGGTACGCCCATTCACGCATGTCTCCACACAGAAGACGCTTTAGCTGAGAATCGAACAGGACAACGTCTTGCTGTAAGGCAACAACGCTACCGCAGCACCACCACCGCATGCAGATAAATTAATAACATATAAAGTCTTACCACAAAAACACAGACCAATAAGGGAAAGGAAGGGAAGAAATCGATGCCATCACGGAAGAACTGACTACACAAAACTATAAAGCAACTAAGACAAGAAGTGCCACTGTTAGATGAGTATAGAAGAGGGAACAGATCAACAAAAATCCTCTGAAAGATAGACATAATAAAAGCAATAAGAAGTATCAGAGACTGCAAACAATAAATGAAAGAAATAAGCACAGGCAGAAAAACTTAGATGTTTAGATAGATATAAAGGAAAAGTACAAACTAAGTAGGTTCATAGGTTCACAGATTAGTACTAAGCTAACTGCTCTTGTGAGTCATTTTTTAAGCCTAGCCAATTATCCCCTGTAAGACTCAAACCCTGCACCTTGTGCTTGTAAGGCAAATACCTTAACCATTAGGCCACCCTCCCATCCCTTAATTCACTGATGATCCAAAACAGTTTTATAGGGAATTGGGAAACAAGGCAAAATTAATAGAAACACCACCAAAAAAAGAACTAGACACTTTTCAGAGAAATATCTATGAAGACCATGTGGAACATAAAGAAGCCAAATGGATAGGAGAAAAAGAAACACCAAGAAGATGAAATGCACATGATATAAAATGGGATAAAGTAACGGCCAGAAAAACTGAAATAAAATTAAGAAAATCTAATTGGAAATCCCAGTGCCCAGATGAAGTACCTAACTTCTGGCTAAAAGTATTAACATCTTTACATGAAGATTTATCCCTGAGTAAGAACTACTTATATTACTTCATCCCGAGCAGACAGCAACCTGGTTAACAACTGGATATATGAGTAAACCTGCAAGCTATACTAACTTGCCTTTTGATGATGTATGAACTATATACTGGAATATAGTCATTTAAAAGAACACTCAATCATGGCACCAGAACAAAAGAGTAACAAAAGAAAATCATATGGCACAAAGGGTCACTTGTTAAAAGTCATACTGGAGAATTGTAAAAAAAAGGAAGAATCTACATATGGCGTGCATAGATTACAAAAAAACCCATCCAACAGCATCCCACATTCATGGATCAAGAAGTGCTTACAGATGTATGAGATAGACCCTACATTGCTCAGTTACATTACAGTGACCATGAAACAGTGTCAAACCACTTTGCAGCTAAACCATGATAAAGGACAAATTATTATCCCAGGGATAAAAATTTATAGGGGGATATTGCAGAGTGACTCTGTCAATACTGTTCCTTTGTCTTGCATTTAACCCATTAAGCTGCCTACTTAACAGATTAGATAATGGTTACAATTTGGCTTCTGGAAAACAACCAAGTGTAAAAAGACTTCTCATCTTTTTGTGAATGATTTAAAACAGTTTAGTTCATCAGATTAGGAACTGAAAGAACAATTACAAATGGTTAAAACTTTCTCAGATGATACAAGAATGTCTTTCTCAGATGATATAAGAATGTCATTTGGTCTCATTAAATGTACAAAAGCAACATTTAAAGCAAGAAAGCTGCAGCACCAAGAAAATATCAATCTGGGACAGGAACGTGATGTAAAGGAAATTGAGAAGGGAGTGTATAAATATTTGGAAACTAACGAAGGATCAACAATAAAACATGAACAAATCCAGTTAAAATTATGTAAAGAATATTTTAGAAGATTAATAGACTGCGGTGGTGGTGGTGCTGCGGTAGCACTGTCGCCTCATAGCAAGACATTGTCTCTTTCGATTCTCAGCTAGAGCGCCTTTTGTGGGGAGGCATACATGAATGGGGCGTGCCTTCGTTGAAGGTTGTGCATCAGGGCTGGTAACCCGGTATGTAAAAATCCACTACCAATCATTAGCGGACCGGAGTTCCACTGTGGCGACCCCTAGCCGGGAAAAGCCGAAAGACACAAACAAACAAACAAACAAAAATGAATATCGAAAACAGTCCTGACATCTAGAAACAAAGTCCATGCTATATACCAATTTGCTCATCCTGTTCTAATCTACAGCTTTGGGGTGATTTTCCTCAAAAGGTATTGGATCAGTCGGACAGCAAAACAAGAAAAATGCTTCATGCTTTTCAAATGATGTATAAAAATCAGTATATACCAAAAATATATACTCCTCGTTCTGGCGGAGGTATGGGCCTCCTCCAAATTGATTACATGTATAGATCTGCAATCATGGGACTATAATACATATATGCTGACTTCACCATCTCCAAAGATAGTGACAGTTTTAAAACACGAGGAGAAGAAGTCTAAGATGACATCTCTGTTTAATTGTCTATAAGCTGGCTACAAGCTCAAATGTATAATGTTTACATATTCAGACTTTATGATTTTTCCTACCCAAAAACTTTGGAAGACTGGTTCAGATAACTGACATTTTGGATAATCAATTCTCCACTGTACTTTATCTTACTGAGTCCCCATAAATATGGGTGTTGGCTTCTCAGAATATTGAGGGAAGAGGAAAATTACACTCTTACTTCTGGACCTTGAATAAATAGGTGAAGAGTCCCCATTCTCTAACAAGCACTTAATGGAAGCAGCACTGGACAGGAAAAGTTAGGGGACACCCAATATCTAGGGATGTTCATTCGGCATGTTCTGCAAGTGCAGGATTAAAAGGAGCCTCAACAATCCAGGCTGGCAAGTCTGTAGGACAGGAAGACTCCACAATCTTTAGTGCAACTACTGACTAGATACTGGGGGCTAGAGCCTCCACTGGAGCAGTCCAGGCAAAGACATTCACCAGATGCTCAGCCATGGGAGAGTATGTGCACACCAGTGTACACCTTCTTCCCTCACAACACAGTTACAGGGAATGCTTTTTCCAAGCCTCTCAACAACTGCTGAAAACTGGTGCAAGCTGAATGCTTGATATATGAGGAAAAGCTGGTGACGTGAGGATAGTGATGTCACCTTGTATGCAGATTTGGTAACAGCAAAAATGTGACGGGTACCTAGCCTTCCAATTCCTTCACCTTCCTGGTAATTGTGAAATGTGACAGGTACTTGGCCGTCCCATGCCTGGTAACAGTGAAATGTGACAGGTACCTGCCCTTCCTATGCCTTTCCTGGTACTAGTGAAATATGATGGTTACCTGGCCTTCCCATTTCATTCCTTCACCTTCCTGGTAACAGTGAAATGTGATGGGTACTTGGCTTTCCCATTCCCCCACCTTCCTAGTAACAGTGAAATGTGACAGATACCTGTCATTCCTATTCCATTCCTTCACCTTTTTGGTAACAGTGAAACGTGACAGGCAACTGGCCTTCACATTCCTTCACCATCCTGGTAACAGTGAAATGTGACAGATACCTGGCTTTCCTATTCCTTTTCTGATACCAGTGAAAAATTATGGGGTCTTGGCCTTCCCATTCCTCCACCTTCCTGGTAGTGAAATGTGACAGATACCTGTCATTCCCATTCCATTCCTTCACCTTCCTGGTAACAGTGAAACGTGTCAGGTACCTGGCCTTCCCATTCCTTCTCCTTGGTAAGAGTGAAACATGACAGGTACCTGGCCTTCCCATTCACTCACCTTCCTGGTAACAGTGAAACGTGGCAGGTACCTGGCTTTCACATGCCTTCATCTTCTTGGTAACCGTGAAATGTGATGGGTACCTGGCCTTCTCATTCCTTCACCTTCCTGGTAACAGTGAAATGTGGCAGGTACCTGGCCTTATTATTCCTACACCTTCCTGGTAACAGTAAAATGTGGCAGGTACCTGGCCTTATTATTCCTTCACCTTCTCGGAAACAGTGAAATGTGACAGGTACCTGGCCTTCCCATTCCTTCAACTTCCTGGTAACAGCACAATGTGACAAATACCTGGCCTTCACATTAAATTCCTTCACCTTCCTGGTAAAGTACAGTTGTGTACACTTGCCATAAATGAAGATGTTTGAGTGTATTCACTGTTGCAGTCATTACCTGTGGGTTATCCCTGCTGTAGTAGCCCTCGGCCAGCCCGAATACCAGAGTCAATGTTTTTCTGCGTCGGCTGCTGTCGCTTGTTGACTGACGTCAGGTCGTCAGGGCTATAAAGCAAGGCAGTCGACACCATTACATCAGTTTTTCTTGCCCTAACCAGTCAGAAGCCCAAGGAAATATGGTGAAGTGGTCCTGGTGGCTAAACACCACCATAAGAAGCTTATGTCTCCCTAAGGAAAGGGAATATAAGTGGGAAGGAGGGAGGCAAACCAGGACTACAACAGAGAATACACTCGAACATCTACATTTATGGCAAGTGTACACAACTGTACTGTGTCCTTCGTGTTTCACTGTTGCAGTCATCACCTGTGGGAGGATTCCCAAAGCTGAGGAGAAGGGTTGGAAGGATTAGTTAGAGACCTAGGCATGGGTAAGCATGCCCTGCAGAACTGCAAAAGCAAACCCTGCCCTAGCCTTGTAAAGGTATGGACAGAGGTCCAGATGGAAGCTTCCAAGATGTCCCTGGTGGGAACTCCTCTGAGGAATGCTGTGGAAGTGGAGGCTGCCCTAGTGGAATGGGTATGAACAGACTTAGGATGTGGTTTCCCATGTAATCTGTTGCAGAAATGGATACAGTGCAATATCCATTTGGAAATGGGCTTCCCCTCTGCCCCTGGGGCAAAGCTGACCAGCAGTTGGTCTGTTTTCCTGAAGGCTTTAGTACGGTCTAGGTAGTATCTGAGCTGTCTGTGCATGTCTAGTGAGTGCAGAATTCTTTCCCTCTTGTTTTGAGGGTTAGGGAAGAAGGTGGGTGGATATATGGCCTGGTTGAGAGTCACATTAGATGCCACCTTGGGCATAAAGGAGGGATTAGTCGTCAGGGCGATTCTGTCTGCATGGAAAATGATGAATGGCTCAATGGCCATCAGTAATCCAAAAAGAATGGCCAGCACCACAAAGACATGAAAGAAATACAACATTTATTATGGTATCATATTCCAGACCAGTTTCGGCATATAGCCTTCATCATTGACATCCATATTAAAAATCCACTGCTTTAAATACAATCAGTACCCAGTCATTTCCTGTGACATCACTTCCCCACAAAGAAGAATAAGATAGAAAGTCTAATTTATTAAATCACATTTTATCATTGAGGCCAGGTGCAAACAACCCCCCCTAGCTTGACAATCCATTTCCTTACTTTTTGATGCAAAATAGAGTGCCATCCTGTTTTATTTTTTTTCTCAAATATTTTTTTATTTTCAATTAAAATAACATTTACATAATATTTTTAAATATCATTTTAAACAACTATATACAATATTTACAATAGCCCGACTTTCAATTATATACACTGTATGTTATTAAATATAGAATTAACAGATCAGTTATCAGAGATACAATATTGATTATTGCAGTGTCCAACAAAGATATAACTTTCTTCCAAGGATTATTTACCAGTGGCCTGGGATAGATTCGTAGTTCTTTGATTTTTTTATTTCCATTGATGCAGTTGTCTTGAGTAAAGTGCAGAATTCTTCCAAGGTTGGGGTCTATTTGAATTCCACCTTCTGGTTATGCATTTCCTAGATATAGCAATTATTGCCCATAACAAATACATATTTGTCTTATTCAGGTAGGGACCTTCATTTACATTTAGTATAATCAATACTTTAGTTACGGTAAAGGAGTCATTAAATAAAGCTTGTAAAAAATAATTGATTCCATTCCAATATGATTTAATTTTATTACATTCATAAAAAATATGAATCCACTCTGCTTTACTTGACTTTTCACATCTCCACAAAAAACATTTGTAGTAGTGCTGATCTTTTTAATTCGATTTGGGGTTAAAAATGCTCTGTGTAAGTATTTACAGTTAAATATTTTCCAGTACTGTGTGTTAGAGGTGTAATTAACTGATAGTAAGATGTTAGTTTTAATTTCTTCTGTTAACTGCAATGACTGACCTTTTGTTAAGAACTGCCAGTATGATGGTTTGGGAATTGTTTTATATGTTATTAACTCTTTATATAGATTTGAAATGGAATTTTTCTTTTCACAACTATTACATATAAATTCAAACAGAAAACGTATTAGATTTGGAATATCTTTAAATGAGGAATTATTAATTAATCTGCATAAATCTTGAGTTTACATTAGAATGCTTTGTAAGGTTAACCAGTCCTGTGTTTGAATATTGTAAGCAGTTTTTATCGTATGTATATCTAAAACATTTAATTTATTTACGCATTGAAACCAGCATAAGAATCCATTTTGTCCCCAGGAGGTTATTGTTTCCCTATATATTTTGTGAGGAAAGTTCATGTGATGGTAAATGGGGTTAAAAGGTCAAACCAAAGTTTTAGATCTATGTTTGCATTGATAAGTTTCCTAAAGGAAGTGATGTAATGATTAATCGGTGTTGTTTTAGAAGGTTTTGTTATATTATATTGTATACTTATGCATAGCATGTACCAGGGTTTGTCTGATTTGTCTACTATTAAAATTTTTTTTAACAGATTAATTTGTTAATATAGCCATTGTTAACTCTTTCCAGTTGGCAAAATAATTTGGGTTTATCCAGTCTATTGTAGTTTTAAGCACAGATGATTTTATATATGTTTCGATTTCCGGGAAGTTCAATCCTCCTTGTTTCCAGGGTCTAATGTGATGAGTTAGAGCTACTCTATTCTTTTTGGGATACCATAAAAATTTTATTAAACATGAGTTTATTTTTTTAAGAATGTATCTTTCACGAATTAACTGTATTTCTACTGCTACATATAGGGCAGGATTCACGAAACCTCCGTGTAAGAGTTAGCAAGTCTTACACGGAGGCTGCAGTTAAACGGTGTGATGTCAGCATGCCATGCATATTCATAAGGGCATGCTGAATCACACCCTAGTCTAACACGGTCTGTGTAGCAAAGTAGGGGGTGTGTCCGCACGGTGAGTCCTGCAAAGGGACACGCCCCCAGAAGAATCACAGTCCAGAAAGGAAACACCCACAAGCGAGTCCGCGGAAATGTCAAGAAGCACAACAGCACACATGCCCCCACAGACTATAAACCCAACTGTAATGTAAAACGTAAAAATAAACAGTTTAATTTTTTTTTTTTATAATTTCAAAAATGTTTGCCCGTAATTGCGCCTGCTTATGCTGGTGTGCCCTTCGCTCAGTGACAGTTAGCACTCATTGGAAAAGCATATAAGATCTAAATATGTAAATTAAGCCAAGTAGCAATAGCGTAACGGTAGAGACGTCGGCCAAAGAGGAGGTAGTCACGGTTCGAGCCCCAACAACATCATTTTCTATTTTTAGTGAAATAAGCACGAAACAATTCCCTGACATATATATATATATATATATATATATATATATATATATATATATATATATAAAACTATAATGTAAGTAAAATGTAATGAAATGGGCCATGTTTTTTTGAAGAAATCTGACACAATAATAAAAAAAAAAATTTTATAAGTGCCCATAGCTGAGCAGCGCTCTAACAAGCTGAGTATGATTGCCCGCAGGTGACCAGTGGTTTAACAGGTGTAATATGAGTACCCGGAGTTGAGCAGCGCTTTAACACGCTGAAAATGTGTGCCCGTAGTTGAGCAACATTTCTCATAGTGTAATATGCGTGCTCATAGCCAAACAACGCGTTAACCAGCGTAACCCATTTGCGCGGAGCTGCGCAGCGCGCCAACCGGCTTACCGGCGGGCAACGTTGAGCAAGCTGCATCAAAGCCACCTTTACACAGACACACCTCCTAGCCTGTCTAGACAGTAGTAAAAAAAAAAAAAAAAAAAAAAAGCAATGCCCAGGCTCGAACCCTGGATACTGTGCATCATAGTCAAAGTACTGAACCACTAAGCCATGACAGCTGTACTGAAAAATGCAGTATTAGCATATATATAGGAATGAATGGAAATAGAAGCATATCAAAGCAGATTTTTTTTAAGCTGATACAATTCCAAAATGGCCAATCACAGATAAGTGCAGGAAAAACGGCATATATAAGCCCCACAGGCGGGAATACACAGCATAACTGATTGTGGAACCTATTTGCAGTCAGGATGGCAGGTGTAGGAGAGGGTAGTCGCTTCCGAGCACAGAGGTGGGGTGTTGAGGAGTCCAAATATATGGTTTGGCTCCTAGTCCATAATCATGAGGCTCAACTCATGCAGGGCCAGGTTCTGTGGGGAGCGTACAAGGCAGAGGCGTGGAACCGGTTGGCACATGATCTCACCAGTGCCACAGGCATACCAAGGACTGGTGAACAGGTCCGTCACCACCATGCGGACCTGAAGAGACGAAAGCAGGACCAACTGAATTGTTGGATCCAGGAGGCCCAGCAAATGCCCAATGCCCCACTACTGAGTAAGTATCCATGTAATTACGTATGTAAGGAATTATCCTAGCTGATATTATGGAGATGTATGTTCCAATATTACTTCATTTATATTACAGCTGCAGGTGTGCATTCTGCGAATCGGCGAGCTTATGGTGATAGGCTGGAGCGCTGTTTCACCAGGCAGGTTAGTAATTATTTTTCTGTAATTGTTATACAATATAAGTGAGACAGCTTGTAAAAGAGTTCAGTGTAGTTACATATTAATAAAGTTCAAATAACACTAGAAGAAAGATTCTGCTAGTACTTTATGATTAGATAAGTGATGCAGCCTGTAATCCAGAAATAAAAATTAAACAAGTCTGAAATAGAGATTTCCCACCTGTATTGTAATATCAGATAACCTGCTACAGCCTGAAAATTAGTGGTAAACAAGCTAAAGACAATAGACCAGGGGCGGCTCGTGGCATCGGGCTGCCGGACTGCAGCCCCCTCAAACTAAAAATTAAAAAAGAAAACAAAAAAAAAAATTATTTTTTTAGATTTCGCCAAGATGCACAGTAGTCCTGACTACCGCCGGTCTATGTGCATGCTCAAGGCAGTCCGCAGGACCCATAGAGGACACAAGGACGTCTGTGCACTTTTAAAGTGCACAGACACGCTGGGAGGATATATCGCGTCCGGACTGCAACAGCAGCAGTCAGAACAGTCAGTCTCATCGGGAGGGAGCTTTTACTTGGGATCTCGTCGGGAAGCCGCTTTCCTGGGATCTCGCGGGTCTTTGTGAGTATTGCGTGGGCAGGATATGGTATGGAGAACAGACAGGTAAGTGTATGGTGCATTTTACTTTATGTGTTGGTGCTTTTAACTGGATAGAGTTGTGTGTGTGTTAGCTGGTGCTTTTAACTGGATAGAGTTGTGTGTGTGTGTTAGCTGGTGCTTTTAACTGGATAGAGTTGTGTGTGTGTTAGCTGGTGCTTTTAACTGGATAGAGGGAGGTGTGTGTGTGTGTGTGCCCCAGGTGCTCATGGTGGTGTGGTAGGGAATACCTCAGGCTTGAACCCTGTACCCTGTATGCAGGTGTTAAAGACTTCAGTTCCCTACCCACCACCATTTGTAAAAAATTGCAGATTTTTGCCTCATATTTGATCTGATCTGTTCCTCATAATATCTGTGGTTTGTAAATGTTGCAATGCTTGATATTTGATGGTGTAGTAGTAGCATTGTTGCCTCACAGCTGCAGGTGCTCAGGTTTGATTCTTGGCTGGGGTTCCTTCTTTGTGGGTCCGTGATCTTCTCCCTGTGTTTGTGTGGGTTTGCTTTTGTGTCCTCCCATGTTACAAAGACATGTCTGCATTATTTCTTCCTGGCCTCTGCTGAAAATTGTTTTTTGTTCCAAGTCAGACTGTCCTGATTAACAAATGCTAAATAAAATTGACAGGCATTTGAATTTCAGACTTCAGGTTTCTGAACGTTTAATTCCTTGCAGATTTGATGGTGCAGTGGTAGTATTGTTGCCTCACAGCTATAGGTTTTCTGGTTTGATTCTGGTTGGGTGGCTTCTGTGTGGAGTCTGCATCTCCTCCTTGTGTTTGTGTGGATTTGCTCTGGTGCCCTGCCATTTTACAAAGATGTGTCTGCAGTATTAATCCCTGCGTCTCTGCTGAAAATTGTTTTGTTCTGTCCCAGTAAAATTGACCGGCATTTGAATTTCAGACTTCAGGTTTCTGAATGTTTAATTCCTTGCAGATTTGATGGTGCAGTGGTAGTATTGTTGCCTCACAGCTATAGGTTTTCTGGTTTGATTCTTGGTTGGGTGGTTTCTGTGTGGAGTCTGCATCTCCCTCCCTGTGTTTGTGTGGATTTGCCTGGTGCCCTGCCATTTTACAAAGACGTGTCTGCAGTATTAATCCTCAAGCCTCTGCTGAAAATTGTTTTGTTCTGTCCGCAGTAAATTGACCGGCATTTGAATTTCAGACTTCAGGTTTCTGAATGTTTAATTCCTTGCAGATTTGATGGTGCATTGGTAGTATTGTTGCCTCACAGCTATAGGATTTCTGGTTTGATTCTTGGTTGGGGTGGTTTCTGTGTGGAGTCTGCATCTCCTCCCTGTGTTTGTGTGGATTTGCTCTGGTGCCTGCCATTTTACAAAGACGTGTCTGCAGTATTAATCCCGGCTCTCTGCTGA